>NC_137826.1:57715326-57802826 GCF_963921795.1 Nannobrachium achirus
GAATGTGCCTGAAAATATCAGATGGTGAAACCACACAATTACAGTGTGTTACTTACATATACAGTATGATACGTGTTCAAGTTTTGATTATGTCATAGAAATAAAAAGAAGAAAAAAAAAACACACTAATAGGCTGAAAGAAATTAGCACTTCTCTTGTTGGCACATGGTCTAGCCATGAAACGCTCATTAAAAACAGCTGTCAAAATGTTACATAGCTCAGTGTTTTGTTATTGTTGAACCAACATGCTTCTCATCCAACACAATACTCCCCTGATTCCATAGGCCAGGGGTACGCAAACATTTTCGTGTCAAGGACCCCCAAATTGATATGTCTGGTTGCAGACCCCCATCTGAAAATAATGCCGTGGCAGGCAGAGAGCCCCATAAGAGAAGATGTGTGTTAAAAAAACATTCTACAGTAATTCCAAATCTTCCATATCTTTTCAAGAGTTTACATAAAAATGTGAATAGCACATTTACCAGCAGATTTATCAGGATGCCAGCCCTGTTTGCGTGCTTGTACACAGTGGCGTCTGTTCAGAAAAAGCTAAGGTATGGCAACATGACTGGTGTCTTGCACGCGTGCCTTTGCCCGCGTGCAAGACACCAGCCTGTTGCCATACCTTAGCAACAGGCATGATACATTTATTCTATTTTTTCCCCCGTTTTCTACGGTTTCTTGGGCTGGATATGGCAGCCTGGAACGGTTGTTCAAGTGCAGCTAAACTTGGCCACAATTAACAATAATGCATTGCTCCTTGCAGCTGACCTGCGGAACCTGGGAATATACCATTTTGTTAAGATGGGGAGAATACAATTGTGGAGAATATTTTACTGTAATTTAACAACATATAATAACCAGCACAGATAGACAAAGAGACATTCATGGATTTATATTTAAAAGTAACTTTTATTTTCCCCCCTGGACCCAGGGTATGGCAGCTGCATACCCCTGCCATACCCAATTGACGCCCTTGCTTGTGCGCGTGGGTTCCCACAGCACACCAGCTGTCCCCCTGCCTCCAAACTTGGCACAAAAGTCAGGTAGGAAGGAAGGAAGAGGCCAAAAAACGCTGAAAGGCCGGGTGCTTTTTCCTATAGTTGACATAAATGACCAAGCCCTATATTATATACAGTATATGACAAGCAATGTAAATGTAATAGCTATGACAATTCACATAAAGACTCTCTTCTAGGGCTTAGGGGCTGTGGTGGAATTCAGATCAGTCAATAATCAATGAGAAAATGAGGAGACAATAAGACAATGTATAAAGTACCATGCATAGTAGTACACAAGGACCGCAGGAATACACGGAGGGAAGAAACGGAGGGGGAGAGTGATTTAATCCGGTTGCTCCGTAGCTCCTTACATAATTGTCTCTGTCTGTAACCTTGCGGACAGCACTCAACCCGACGGATTAAAACCGATAAAGACGTACGTACGCTTGAAGTACCCGCGGCGAACTTTTGTCAACCATGGCAGTAGTGAGGACAATTACTTATGACAGCGGTTCTGAAACCTATGTGTCCCAACCGGAATGTGTTGGTCCCAACAAGAAATATAATTTAGCAATAAACGGGGAAAAAGGAACGTCATTGCAATCACTGAAGAGGACGTCTGGACTCCTCACAGTGACAGCCTCAAACGGCTTTATTGGCATGAGAAAACATACACACAAACGCAAGCGCGCACACACTCACGCACTGTGTTTTGTTATAATTACTCAGTCCGGGTGGTTAATCTGTACCTCGGTCCCTCGCGGAGTTGCATTTACCGCGATAACGTTGCCGACAGCAAACATCACGTCGGTCGTCGGGTCAAGAAATTCTTTGGTTCTACATATTTTGGCTAAAAAACCACCTCCATGTGGCGCGCTGCCCAAACAGGAGCAGTATTGGAGCGGTGAACGGGTCGGCACGTAAATAACGTAGAGAGGAACTATGCATGTCGACGGATCTACCGTACGTACTCTCTCACCCAAAAACGTACACAAAATCACGCATAGGTAACTATAAACGGCCCTTAAGATGGTGGTGGTAGTGGTGGTCAAGTGTTTGTAACATGATATCATGGACAGAAGTACAGTTAACACTCTGTCCAGTGGTAAAGTAGTTCTGCCCCGAGGCCAGGGGCGTCAATTGGGTATGGCAGGGGTATGCAGCTGCCATAAAATAAAAGTTACTTTTAAATATAAATCCATGAATGTCTCTTTGTCTATCTGTGCTGGTTATTATGTTGTTGAATTACAGTAAAATAACTACAAATGCAAAATGTTACATAATAGTCACTTTAACAAGGTATTATAATTATATTCTCCACACTTGTATTCTCCCCATCTTGACAGAATGGTATATTCCCAGGTTCCGCAGGTCTGCTGCACAGGTGCAATGCATTGTTAATTGTGGTATGTTTACTAACATGCTAAGTTTAGCTGCACTTGAACAACCATTGCAGGCTGCCATATCCAGCCCAAGAAACCGTAGAAACCTGTGTAAAAAACTGACAAAAGTCGTTTTTTTTCCCAGACATTGTGAAAATAGCCGATCTACATGCTCACAACGCCTCGCAGCTGTGAGCATGTAGATCTGCTATTTTCACAATAGAACCGTGTTGTCCAAAATGTAATGCCTATTTTCCATGAGGACTCCCATCTTTGCCATACCCTAGCTTTTGCTGAACTGACTCCACTGCCCGAGGTGTTGTGAGACACCAGAGTTATACTGTGTGGCTCCAAGGCCTCTGGGACAAGCTGTACCATAACAAGATAGGCTTTACTGAGGCCTACTGAAGGCCTTCCCACTCCCAACTATCAAGTATTAGTATCATCATAAAGACCTAGATATTAATATAATCAATGAACACATGATCTACTCTAATACGTCACACATAATCAATCATGATAATATTATCTTATCTACTACAGGGCCCCTGTGGCAGTTCATCCTGCCACTGAGGTTATCGAGGATGACTTGTGGATGACAAATGTGGTAAATTAAGATTAAGTAAATGTATTATTTCAGTAACTCTAAATGACTCAGTGACTCTAAATGTGTGTATATATATAGTATGAATAATGTCATGGATTTGACATGGGGAACATTGTCTGTGGACATGGAAATGTAGGCCTACTGGTTCCTATGTAAATGGTGGAATCCATTTAAGGTTGGTACGGTCCGGGGGAGGGGTTTAGCTTATATAACGGGAACCTGCTACCTGAGCTGGAGTCGAAGTGGGGCTGTGCAGCTGTGAGGACCTACAGTAGTGCCAACCTGGCCAGTTTATTGTAAATAGACGTGGAGCTGTATGTTGTGAATGCTGTTTTCCTGGGACTGAAGGTGAATAAAGCACTGGGTTTATGCAAAGAAAGACTCCTGCTATTTTTTGAACCTTTTTCCATAGTATTTTAAGTACTTTGAAGTATTGAGTAGTTTTTGGACATGGTTTAAGTGCCCTTTTTGCACACACTACCTTCACTCTAGGGACAGAGTGTGACAGCCCCAGGCCAACTCCTAACACCTCTTTATGTTCTGAATTCTCCTGTATTAGTCAGAGGAAACTACAGTATGACATGACATACTGTACATACAGTATGAGACTGGCTCAGTTCCTCCACACATACATACTGTACTCTGTTAACTCTATAACATACTGTAATCCACAACATACTGTACTCTGTTAACTCTATAACATACTGTAATCCACAACATACTAAGTACCCCCTGCCCCCGAATACAGCATTTTGGTTCTAAAATGTACTTCAAAAGTCCAGTTCCAATGCCAATATGTTCAAAATAAAACAGCATAATGGCAAAAAAACATTGCTTTCTATTCAATAGCAGTTGTACTAGTCAAGGTATTGATGTCATTTTGTTTAACAATTTGCAGATGAGAAGGTTCACACAAAAGCCCCTTTTCCACTGGCCCAACACCACACCACTCCACACCACACCGCCCACTTGTGCCAGGTTTTCCAATACAAGGACCTGGGTAGAGTGGTGTGAAAATGGTACTAAACGTGGTACTAAAAAGTATCCAATCTAGAGTAGGTCTGAGATAGGCCGAACAGGGCTAAACACTTCATAATGACTTTTCATTTAGACCACCAGGATATAGTTGTAATGCATGATAATAGATTATATTGTGTTATAATCACTGTTATAATATATTATAGTGTATTATAATTATCATAGTATTACATTAATACTTTATAGTGTATTATAATCACAGTTATAATCCATTATAGTGTATTATTATAATTTAGGATAGTTGTAATACAGATTTATATTGTATTATAATCACAGTTAAAATGGTCAATTTGTTTCTTACAGATAGGGGTACTTTTGTGTAATGGAAAATGAAGATATTTTTATGTGGTGGGGTGTGGTGTGGTGTGGTGTAGTGTTAGTAGTGTGGTGTGGTGTGGTGTGGTGTAGTGTTAGTAGTGTGGTGTGGTGTCACTGGTGTGGTGCTAAAGCTGCAGTCGAAAAGGGGCTAAAGACTGCCACTGTTTTGCCATTACCCATATAACAGTAAAATACATTCTCCTGTACCCCTGTGTACTCCTATGGGTACCCCTATGAGTATCCCCATTTGAGAAACACTGCCCCAGCAGACACTGTGTCCCCGCCAAAGACTGTCTGTCTTCATGTCTCTACTATGACTGTCTGTCCTCTAAAGACATTCTGTCCCCACTATGATGTATGACACTATAAAGAACATTATGTCCCCACTATGATGTATGACACTATAAAGACATTCTGTCCCCACTATGACGTATGACACTATAAAGAACATTCTTAGACCAGTAATAATGATCATGTTGGCTTAATCAACACAATGCTGTAATCAACAAATGTGTGAAATAGTGAATCAACGAATCAATTACTATATATGAGCTTTAAAGGAGCTATAGTCAACGTTTTCTTGAGAAAAGGACGCTAAAATAAAAATAATGTTTCAAAAACATTTTATTAACGCTTCCAGTGCCAGCCCCTAGAGGGCACCAAAGAATGCCAGACTTTCTCCCATAGGGGACTGCATTAGCATCCCGGGGCTCACGTTGCAGTGACGCGCGTGCTCACGTTCGTGCACGTCATGGAAAGGTCCCGGATGATAATGCTAACAGAATAGCTATTCCCATTTTGTCATTTTAAAGATCATTTTTAGGCGATTTCGCCGTAAATAAACCTCGCGCCACATCCCTAAAAACACAATCCAGAGATATGGGCCTCCAAAGATGTGGTTTTTCATTGGATTCGGCCGCGATTCGCGGCTACGTTCGCGGCTCACGGCCGGCATGGCTTCCCCAGGATTTGGACCACTGGATTTTACATTTAGGCCCAGGCTTCAGAAGGCCTCGGATCATTTTATTCATTTCATTAAATATCCCGAACATGTTCGGGATAGGCACACTGGACTACGTTCCGGAAGCGGCGCTGAACATTTGGTGAACATTGGGGGTCTCAAAAATGTATTTTAAACCATTTTTAATGGAATATATCGTCGGACCATGTAAAATGGCTAGCTGGCTAGCGTAGGACGAGCCAGGACCACCCACGGCTCTACAAGCAGCTCAGGGTAAGTCAATTAATAAAAAAAATTTTTTTTTGGATTGAACATATCCCGAACACGTTCGGGATAGGCACAGAATGAGTTAAAAAAAATGCTTCATATATGTGTTTCTGTTCAAAAATGTCCACAAACAGCGTAAAATAAAGATAAAATAATCCTTTTGGCCTTTGTCAGGCTGACACTTTGTTTACATCCTAGTCTATTCTTTTATATGGATTGATAGGATGTAAACAATGTCAGGCTGACAAAGGCCAAAATGATTATTTTATCACTATTTTATGCTTTTTGGGGACATTTTTTAACAGAAACACATATATGAAGCATTTTTTTTTTTTGATAAAATATTTTTGAAACATTATTTTTTATTTTAGCATCCGTTTTTCAATAAAAAGTTGACTATAGCTTTAATATGACTCATGGTTATGAATGGATGATGTGCAGACTAGCCGACACCAACCCAGGACTCCTGAATGGCTGCTCTCCTCACCCTCCTGTCTAGCATCTATTCTACAGTATTGTTAGTTCCACTGTGGCGCCACAGTGTGTCTCTTTCCTTCCCTGGCCCTGCCCTGGGTCTGGGCTGGCTAACCTGGCTCCCACAGTGTCCGTTTGTGCCCTGCCAGCCTCACCCTTCTCTCTCTGACCTTGTCTGTGACCCTGTGGTCCCCATAGAGGTCCAGGATTCTGATGTGGTCCGAGTGCCATTCCATATGAATCATTATGACTCAACCTGGAGACTACTGTTGTGTTGGGTGGGGATATATATATATATATATATACTGTAGGCCAAGGGTTTTCAACAGGGGGTCCTCAGAGTTACTACAGGGGGTCCTCCAAATCTTTGTGTGATAGAAACCTTTTTTACATCAACCACTTGGCGAGGCGTTGTGAGCTTGTAGATCGGTTGTTTTTGGCAAAGAGGTTTGGTGTAGAGGGCAAAAAGAGTAGGCTAAGTACAGAGTGAAAGGTCAAGTTTATTAAGTATTGACGGTTCAAGTGGTTAAATATCTGAAAACACAAATTGGCATCAATCCAAAATACACTGATGCCCGTGCAAACAATGAAACTATATGGAATCCATGAACAGATTGTGGGGGTCCCTGCTTCATCTCTCTCTCTCTTGACCTGAAAACGTTGAAGACCCCTGCTGTAGGCTAAGATTAGGTTTTTCATGAGTTGCAGTTTCATGAGTGTCTGTCGAGAATCATGTCATGTTCTGGCTCCAACCTTGCCCTGTACTAAATCCTTCTAGTAGCCGCTGAGCTGTATCAGTGTAGGAAACACACACTGTTAGATATGAATTATGATGCATAATTGTATGATTTGTGTATGAGGCTCATATGACCATATAAGGATATATTATGAACTGAACTTACAGTATAGGAGACCATGTTTTGGTCGTATACTGTAAGCTCAGGCTACTGATTACTAGTCATGGTAACTTTGGTTGCCCTGACTACGAAATCATGATATACTGTATGTCACTAGTGGAAAGTTACCAACACTACGTGTTACTGTCTTCCTTGTTATGATCTGGGAACGAATCAATGAGTCCCACGACTTATACTGTTATAACTGTACTCTTTATATACTGAATGTTAACTTCCATTTTGGGAGAGAGAGAATTATCAAGCTGCCACTATGGTATGCTCACTGTTTTGTCTCCTTGTCTGACTCTCTTCAAATACAGCAATCTAAGATATAGTCCTTTGGCTCGTCTTTGTCTTATTTTGGTTATGGATTTATCCATGTCCATATATTTATTTAACATATTATTAATTTAGATATAACACACCCTCACAGAGATACATAAAAAACAGATATGTTATAATTGAATCTCTGGGTATTGTTCCTGACTTAACATACTTGTTTCATACACGTGCCTGTTGACAGAGTGATGGTTGTGGCTGCATTTAAATGGGCAGGTATATTCCACTTGTATTCAGAATCATCAGCTCATTCCGAATAAAAATGCTCATGTAAACACCTCAGAATGGAATAGAATATTGCATTCCATTCTATTCCGAAAGATTGGGGTTTGGAGGGCTGGTATATACAGTTTGAATCAAGAATATACTTTTATTCAGGTTCCATGTAAACAGTTGGGTATTAATCTCAACTAATCTGTTCAGAATGAGTTAATTCTGAATGAATACATACTGTCCATGTAACCACAGCTTTTAATCAGGGAATTTTAATAAAACCCTGTGAATAAATTCCTTACCAAACAATGTCTTCACCAATGTGTTGGTAAAGGTGTCTAGTAACATATCTAACAAAGATTGAAATTCAACATCCCTAGCAAAACATTTGACAGCTAGGGTAATTCTGGGTTTCATTCACTTACTATACACTATACTGTAAGGGAAACAACCACTCCCAAAAATATGTCATCCAGCAACATGATTTACATTAACCCATTATTAAGACCTGGCACCACTTTAACAATTATTTTATGCTTTAACTATTACATTTTTTTTGTTCAATTTTTATTATGTACCAGGGACCCCCCAGAAGCAAAATTAGACATTTGTCTAATATTGCTTCTGGGGGGTCCCTGGTACATAATATTTTGAGATGAGGGTCATGTACAAATACTGTACATGTAATTCTAGGGGTCCTTGACAAGAAAAAGTTTGAGAAGGATTTAGGAGACATTTATAGAATCGTGTCAAAAATATTCAAAGATTTGCCAAAAAAAACAACAACAACACACAATCCTTCAGAAATAGCTGATCTACAAGCGTGATACCTGCAACTTTTTAATAGTTAAAACATCAAATAATGGTTAAAGTACTAATGCGTTCCCAGTCCTAACCAGTTCAGAGTGTTTCCACTGAAAGTGAATCGGTTCAGAACCGCTTCAGAACTGGAACCAAAGAATGTCCGTCGGTTCTGTGAAAGCATCACGGGTCGAAGAATCTAGGATGGAACCAGGCCTAGAACCAACGTTCTTTTTGTGGGAAAAGAAGAGAGATTCTTTTTGGAATGATGAATAAACTTCAAACAAACTGCTCTTTGGTACAGTAGTGATAGAGTTGACTCACAAACGATATGTCACTCTTGTGGAAAAAGTAAAAAGTCTTTATTGTTAAGGAAAATGCATTGTGGGTAATAATAATAATAAATATAGCTGCAAGCAGCGATAAAGTGTCCAAGGCATAAAAAGCAGGAAAGCAATAAGGCATCAAGGGAAAGCAAAGAAGAATATCAAAGAAAAACAGGACCGAACAGGACTCTGGCAGGTTTTTTTTTTGGCCTAGTGGTGACTCTATAATAGGCCAAAGTGAAAAGGGTGCCACGTGTTCTTGGGCCTTTCACGGCAATCGGACGCTGCATGCAGGATTTGAAGCATTTTGTTCCAAAAATGTGTTTTGCAAAAATTTACCCGCTGGTGGCGCTATAACAGGCCAATGTGAGAAGGGTGGCCTCTGTTCAGTGTAAATACTGAATAAAAGTACAAAGGTATTGGCATCAACTTGACATTTTTTGAAAATAGCAGATCTACAAGCTCACAATGCAATGCATGAGCATTTACTGGAGTAGCCTAGAAGTAAGACTATACAAGTGAAGTATAAAATACCTCAAAATTATACTAAGGATAGTATTTGAGTAAATGTAATCAGTTACTTTTACACCACTGGCATTGTAGACCCAGATGCTTGTGAAACATGATAAAGAAATAGTCATGCAATAGTATGAATTTCAGTTTATTTACACAAAGGATTTGCAATTGCAAAATATTATAGCAGCATTATTTTCTGTAAGTGGCTAGCAGAGTCAGACTTAACTAAAGTTAAATTGTTTTTATTGAAAAACGTTGAGGGGAAGGCGGCTGGGGGTCAAAACTTGGAACTTTAGGGGCTCACATGGGGCTGCTGTCCTGTGGGCAGAGCAGACTATGGATTCCAATTGGGGGGTGTTGGAACCCAGCCAGCCTAGGTGGGGGAGGGAGAGAGAAATGAGGTGAACTTCAGAATAATTACAGTTGAGCCACAAGGTAGAGAAGAGGTGTTCAATCTGCCCGTTCCACACAGTTCAGAATAATGAACCCACTTACACTGCCTTTCTTTGGCTCCAATGAAGCAATCTGGGAGCTGGTACTGATTGTCAGCTGATTGTCAGATGGGCTTCAGGTGTGAGGCTGAGCTTCCCCTGCATGGTTTGAAACAATGAATAAATGAATGCACTCAAACATCATTACTTTATAAAGAAACTCAAAGTCATTACTTCAAAATCAAAATAGGAATGAGTGTCACTGCGGCTGCTTTTTCCTACCCATAGGTCAGACAGGATTGTGTCAGTCTTTCTGCAGGCTCGCCATCTTTCAGATTCAGTTCTAGGGAATAAACCTGGCCTGGATCAAAGAAAAAGGCCAAATGAATAGAAAAACAACAAATTCAAATAATCTGCTGCACTACAGGCTTGAAACAAAATAATTCCATTAATCTGCCCAACTAGGCATTGGCATTAAACTCAAAATACATCAATTCAATAATCAACATTGCAGCTAACATACAAGCATTACATTCCAAAAGAAATTGTTTAACATTTAGATCCCAAAACCAAAAACAACATAACATTACAGAGCACATGGTCACTCACCAAGTCACAATGTTCCTCATTCACACAGCCAGTGTAGCGAGTGGATCAGGTAGGTATGGTATCTAAAAGTCAAATTATTGCATGGGTAAGTATAAATAATTAATGAATTAAACTGTCAGAAATTGGAATAGTTGTTGAAATAAATAAAGAGTACATACCTGCTGCCTGTAACACCTCCAGTGTTGTGGACCACACTGAGCAAGTTACTGCAGAAAGTCTGGCTTTATACTGGGTGTGGTTTGATTGCAAATTGCTGGGCAGCTGTGTTTGGGTCTATTCTGCATTAGAGGTGGGATTTATGGCTCTTTGAAGTGAGACAGTACCATCGATCTGGCTCACTAAAAAGAGCCGTTCAAAAGACTGGCTCGTTTGGCTCCTTGTATATTTATATATTTTTAAGAAGAATTTGTTTAAACATGAATCCACAAGGTGGCACCACATTCCTCTGCTGACAGTTGAGATCACAATTTAGTATTTACCCTTTTCATAAAATGTGTGTGTAAATTAAGCTACCTTGACTTTTGTTATTCATAAAACACCTAAAAAAAACAAGCAGGCAACAATGAACTCGCTCCTCCACTTGTTCTCTCTCTCTCACTCACTCACTGTACTCAGTCAGTACTCAGTGGAGTAGCAAGGAGATGTTGAATTGGGGGGAGGGGGTCTCCCCCCAAATGAACGGCTCTCTACTGCGCAAACCGGATCCCATCGTTCACTTCAAAGAGCCGTTCAAAAGATTCGATTCGTTCGCGAACGTCCCAGCTCTATTCTGCATCTAGCCTAAGGCCCAGATCATGGGAAACCCCTACTCACGTCAGGGTGGGGGGTCCCCAGTTCAAATATGATTCTTTTTGGTTTCAGTGATATTTGGACTTACCCTCTACAGTATTTCATCATGAAAATGTGACTTTGCATCTATGTTTTAGAGGCAGAAGAATAATTTGCATAAAACTTGCAATGTTGATTGAATTATTAAAAAAGCATGTTTCAATTTAAAAAAAATCCGATCTGACAGATCTTTAGATATTGGTCCAAAGTTCATGTAAAAAAAGTTCCGTGCACGTGACGCGAAAGTTCCGGAATAAAAGCGGGTTTAAGTGTTTTACAAACTGCTCAAAATGGCGGAAAATCTAAGGGTGGAGCTTACTTAACAAAGACACAGATGTCTTCCGCTTGAGTCAAGGCACGCGTGTAAGCAAGTTGCATGTCTTCAAACGAAACGAGGCATGACTTATGCCCCTTTAAAGTTTGAGTTTTCAAACGCTTCGTATAGCGCCCCCCTTTGGCCAATTGGAGTAAGATTGCTTTCAGTGATATTTGTACTAACCCTCTACATATTTGCCAAATGCCATGAACGTGTCACTTTGCAAGTATGATTTAGAGGCAGAAGAATAATTTGCATGAAACTGCATTATACAGTGAATTATTAAAAAATAATGTTTCGCTTTAAAAGAAATCCGGCCGCTGTGCGATGACCACATTGGTCCAAAGTTCATGTAAAAAAAGTTTCGCGCACGTTACGCGAAAATCCCAGGAGGAGATAGATTTTGACTGTTTTTCATATAATTCAAAATTGTGGGAGAGGTAAAGGTCAGAGGTCAAAAGTCAGAGCGTAAAAGTTGTTCGGCATGAGGAGACGCATAATTGTATACAGGTTTCATTGCTGTACCTGAAACAGGGCATGAGCTACACCAGTTCAAAGTTGGCATTTTTCAAAGGCTTCCTACAGCGCCACCCTTTGGCAGATTGTTGCGAGCTTCGCGTTTTAGCCGTTTGGCATAGTCCTCTGCCATACTGCCGAGTTTCGTAAAAAGCGACTGCACGGTCTAGCCGCTAGAGAAAAAGTGGCGGAATAATAATAATAAATATAGCTGCAAGCAGCGATAAAGTGGCCAAGGCAAAAGCATCAAGGGAAAGCAAAGAAGACATCAAAGAGAAACTAGAAGCAGTGTTCTTCCGAACAGGGTCAGGTGTTTTTTTTGGCCCACTGGTGACTCTATAACAGGCCAATGTGAGAAGGGTGGCATCTGTTCCTTGGCCTAGTGGGAATGTGTGTGCAAAATCTCACACACATAGCAGGCTGCGTTTGAGACAATTTGTTCAAAAAGGAGCAATCCTGCAAACCTTGGAATTCAATTTTAGCCAATTAGATAGAATATGATATCGGACAAATCCGTCATGATCACATCACTGTAGAGATACTGTGTACTGATTTGTGTGATTTTCTGTCTATAGCTGCAGAGCGAGATGAACAAATCTCAGTGAGAGTTGCAAGGGCCCCATAGCCTAGTGCAGTGTTTGTTATTTTTGCCTTTTTCTTGAGTTTTGCCTTTTGTTCCCGTTCCCGAGTTCTTCATTTTTAGATTTTTGGCAAAGTTTATTTTTGCCATTTTTGAATTTTGGGTTTCACTGTACAACTGCATGGTGGGGGCTGGATAAATAAAAATCTTAACGAGACACAAATTGCTTATTATAAGCAGACATGGCAACCCAGAACCCAACTACTGACACTTTAATGCAAGGACAACAGGAAATCAAATGATGTTTTTCAGGACAGCTTTTTCAGCCCCCGCCTTTTTCAGGATATGAACAGGATAACAGGGGCGGTGCCAGGAATAACATGAATATATAGAGATAAATAGTAATACTGAATAAAAGTACGAAGGTATTGGCATCAACTTGAATTTTTTTGAAAATAGCAGATCTACAAGCTCACAATGCAATGCAACGCATGAGCATTTACTGGAGTAGCCTAGAAGTAAGACTATACAAGTGAAGTATAAAATACCTCAAAATTATACTAAGGATAGTATTTGAGTAAATGTACTCAGTTACTTTTACACCCCTGGCATTGTAGACCCAGATGCTTGTGAAACATGATAAAGAAATAGTCATGCAATAGTATGAATTTCAGTTTATTTACACAAAGGATTTGCAATTGCAAAATATTTGGCAGCATTATTTTCTGTAAGTGGCTAGCAGAGTCAGACTTAACTAAACTTAAATTGTTTTTATTGAAAAACGTTGAGGGGAAGGCGGCTGGGGGTCAAAACTTGGAACTTTAGACGCTCACATGGGGCTGCCGTCCTGTGGGCAGAGCAGACTATGGATTCCAATTGGGGGGTGTTGGAACCCAGCCAGCCTAGGTGGGGGAGGGAGAGAGAAATGAGGTGAGCTTCAGAATAATTACAGTTGAGCCACAAGTTAGAGAAGAGGTGTTCAATCTGCCCGTTCCACACAATTCAGAATAATGAACCCACTTACACTGCCGTTCTTTGGCTTCAATGAAGCAATCTGGGAGCTGGTACTGATTGTCAGCTGATTGTCAGATGGGCTTCAGGTGTGAGGCTGAGCTTCCCCTGCATGGTTTGAAACAATAAACGAATAAATGAATGCACTCAAACATCATTACTTTATAAAGAAACTCAAAGTCATTACTTCAAAATCAAATCAAACTAGGAATGAGTGTCACTGCGGCTGCTTTTTCCTACCCATAACCATAGGTCAGACAGGATTGTGTCAGTCTTTCTGCAGGCTCGCCATCTTTCAGATTCAGTTCTAGGCAATAAACCTGGCCTGGATCAAAGAAAAAGGCCAAATGAATAGAAAAACAACAAATTCAAATAATCTGCTGCACTACAGGCTTGAAACAAAATAATTCCATTAATCTCCCCAACTAGGCATTGGCATTAAACTCAAAATACATCAATTCAATAATCAACGTTGCAGCTAACATACAAGCATTACATTCCAAAAGAAATCGTTTAACATTTAGATACCAAAACCAAAAACAACATAACATTTCAGAGCACATGGTCAGCTTACCAAGTGACACATTGTTCCTCCATCATACACAGCCAGTGTATCGAGTGGATCAGGTAGGTATGTTCAGGTGAGGTAAATCTAAAAGACAAATTATAGTATGGGTAAGTATAATGAATGAAACTGTTAGAAATTGGAATAGTTGTTGGAATAATGAACAGTGTACAGACCTGCAGCTGCTGCATAATGTAGCAGTGAGTAGCAGCAACCACCAGCACCATGCGGCTTCAAACAATCTGAGAGGGGGGGAGTGGCCTCAACTCAACCACTATTTATACCCTTGCTTAAGAAGGTTGCCATGTTTGGTCGGGTTGCCATGTTCAGTTGCAGTACCAGGGTTTTCACGGCAAAATGTTGTAAAATGTATTTTAAATGCATGAGGTAAGGCTTGAACAGGGGACTTCTGGAATGATAGACAAAGGCCTTACCATGTGAGCTATGCACAGCTCTGCACAGTGAGAAAATATTACTTTAAATGTTTGTTTTAGAAGCAGAAGAATAATTTGCATAAAACTTGCAATGTTGATAGAATTATTAAAAAAGCATGTTTCAATTTTTAAAAAATCCGATCTGACAGATCTTTAGATATTGGTCCAAAGTTCATGTAAAAAAAGTTCTGTGCACGTGACGCGAAAGTTCCGGAATAAAAGATGGTTTAAGTGTTTTACGAACTGCTCCAAAAGGCGGAAAATCGAAGGGCGGAGCTTACTTAACAAAGACACAGATGTCTTCAGCTTGAGTCAAGGCACGCGTGTAAGCAAGTTGCATGTCTTCAAACAAAACGAGGCATGACTTATGCCCCTTTAAAGTTTGAGTTTTCAAACGCTTCGTATAGCGCCCCCCTTTGGCCAATTGGAGTAAGATTGCTTTCAGTGATATTTGGACTAACCCTCGACATATTTGCCAAATGCCATGAACGTGTCACTTTGCATGTATGATTTAGAGGCAGAAGAATAATTTGCATAAAACTGCAACATTGAGTGAATTATTAAAAAATAATGTTTCGCTTTAAAGAAAATCCGGCCGCTGTGCGATGACCGTGTTGGTCCAAAGTTCATGTAAAAAAAGTTTTGCGCACGTTACGCGAAAATCCCAGGAGGAGATAGATTTTGACTGTTTTTCATATAATTCAAAATTGTGGGAGAGGTAAAGGTCAGAGGTCAAAAGTCAGAGCGTAAAAGTTGTTCGGCATGAGGAGACGCATACGTGTATACAGGTTTCATTGCTGTACCTGAAACAGGGCATGAGCTACACCAGTTCAAAGTTTGCACTTTCGAAGGCTTCCTACAGCGCCACCCTTTGGCCGATTGTTGCGAGCTTCGCGTTTTAGCCGTTTGGCATAGTCCTCTGCCATACTGCCATGAACGTGTCACTTTGCATGTATGATTTAGAGGCAGAAGAATAATTTGCATGAAACTGCATTATACGGTTAATTATTAAAAAATAATGTTTCGCTTTAAAGAAAATCCGGCCGCTGTGCGATGACCGTGTTGGTCCAAAGTTCATGTAAAAAAAGTTTTGCGCACGTTACGCGAAAATCCCAGGAGGAGATAGATTTTGACTGTTTTGCATATAATTCAAAATTGTGAGAGAGGTAAAGGTCAGAGGTCAAAAGTCAGAGCGTAAAAGTTGTTCGGCATGAGGAGACGCATAAGTGTATACAGGTTTCATTGCTGTACCTGAAACAGGGCATGAGCTACACCAGTTCAAAGTTTGCACTTTCGAAGGCTTCCTACAGCGCCACCCTTTGGCCGATTGTTGCGAGCTTCGCGTTTTAGCCGTTTGGCATAGGCCTCTGCCATACTGCCGAGTTTCGTAAAAAGCGACTGCACGGTCTAGCCGCTAGAGCAAAAGTGGCGGAATAATAATAATAATAATAATAGTGATGAAGTCCAATAACAATGAGTGGCCAAGGCATTGCCACTTCGTGGCCTTGGCCACTAAATATAGCTGCAAGCAGCGATAAAGTGGCCAAGGCAAAAGCATCAAGGGAAAGCAAAGAAGACATCAAAGAGAAACTAGAAGCAGTGTTCTTCCGAACAGGTCAGGTGTTTTTTTTGGCCCACTGGTGACTCTATAACAGGCCAATGTGAGAAGGGTGGCATCTGTTCCTTGGCCTAGTGGGAATGTGTGTGCAAAATCTCACACACATAGCAGGCTGCGTTTGAGACAATTTGTTCAAAAAGGAGCAATCCTGCAAACCTTGGAATTCAATTTTAGCCAATTAGATAGAATATGATATCGGACAAATCCGTCATGATCACATCACTGTAGAGATACTGTGTACTGATTTGTGTGATTTTCTGTCTATAGCTGCAGAGCGAGATGAACAAATCTCAGTGAGAGTTGCAAGGGCCCCATAGCCTAGTGCAGTGTTTGTTATTTTTGCCTTTTTCTTGAGTTTTGCCTTTTGTTCCCGTTCCCGAGTTCTTCATTTTTAGATTTTTGGCAAAGTTTATTTTTGCCATTTTTGAATTTTGGGTTTCACTGTACAACTGCATGGTGGGGGCTGGATAAATAAAAATCTTAACGAGACACAAATTGCTTATTATAAGCAGACATGGCAACCCAGAACCCAACTACTGACACTTTAATGCAAGGACAACAGGAAATCAAATGATGTTTTTCAGGACAGCTTTTTCAGCCCCCACCTTTTTCAGGATATGAACAGGATAACAGGGGCGGTGCCAGGAATAACATGAATATATAGAGATAAATAGTAATACTGAATAAAAGTACGAAGGTATTGGCATCAACTTGAATTTTTTTGAAAATAGCAGATCTACAAGCTCACAATGCAATGCAACGCATGAGCATTTACTGGAGTAGCCTAGAAGTAAGACTATACAAGTGAAGTATAAAATACCTCAAAATTATACTAAGGATAGTATTTGAGTAAATGTACTCAGTTACTTTTACACCCCTGGCATTGTAGACCCAGATGCTTGTGAAACATGATAAAGAAATAGTCATGCAATAGTATGAATTTCAGTTTATTTACACAAAGGATTTGCAATTGCAAAATATTTGGCAGCATTATTTTCTGTAAGTGGCTAGCAGAGTCAGACTTAACTAAACTTAAATTGTTTTTATTGAAAAACGTTGAGGGGAAGGCGGCTGGGGGTCAAAACTTGGAACTTTAGACGCTCACATGGGGCTGCCGTCCTGTGGGCAGAGCAGACTATGGATTCCAATTGGGGGGTGTTGGAACCCAGCCAGCCTAGGTGGGGGAGGGAGAGAGAAATGAGGTGAGCTTCAGAATAATTACAGTTGAGCCACAAGTTAGAGAAGAGGTGTTCAATCTGCCCGTTCCACACAATTCAGAATAATGAACCCACTTACACTGCCGTTCTTTGGCTTCAATGAAGCAATCTGGGAGCTGGTACTGATTGTCAGCTGATTGTCAGATGGGCTTCAGGTGTGAGGCTGAGCTTCCCCTGCATGGTTTGAAACAATAAACGAATAAATGAATGTACTCAAACATCATTACTTTATAAAGAAACTCAAAGTCATTACTTCAAAATCAAATCAAACTAGGAATGAGTGTCACTGCGGCTGCTTTTTCCTACCCATAACCATAGGTCAGACAGGATTGTGTCAGTCTTTCTGCAGGCTCGCCATCTTTCAGATTCAGTTCTAGGCAATAAACCTGGCCTGGATCAAAGAAAAAGGCCAAATGAATAGAAAAACAACAAATTCAAATAATCTGCTGCACTACAGGCTTGAAACAAAATAATTCCATTAATCTCCCCAACTAGGCATTGGCATTAAACTCAAAATACATCAATTCAATAATCAACGTTGCAGCTAACATACAAGCATTACATTCCAAAAGAAATCGTTTAACATTTAGATACCAAAACCAAAAACAACATAACATTTCAGAGCACATGGTCAGCTTA
Source organism: Nannobrachium achirus (assembly GCF_963921795.1). NCBI lineage: Eukaryota > Metazoa > Chordata > Actinopteri > Myctophiformes > Myctophidae > Nannobrachium > Nannobrachium achirus. Next base: position 57,733,230 of record NC_137826.1, read on the forward strand.
CCAAGTGACACATTGTTCCTCCATCATACACAGCCAGTGTATCGAGTGGATCAGGTAGGTATGTTCAGGTGAGGTAAATCTAAAAGACAAATTATAGTATGGGTAAGTATAATGAATGAAACTGTTAGAAATTGGAATAGTTGTTGGAATAATGAACAGTGTACAGACCTGCAGCTGCTGCATAATGTAGCAGTGAGTAGCAGCAACCACCAGCACCATGCGGCTTCAAACAATCTGAGAGGGGGGGAGTGGCCTCAACTCAACCACTATTTATACCCTTGCTTAAGAAGGTTGCCATGTTTGGTCGGGTTGCCATGTTCAGTTGCAGTACCAGGGTTTTCACGGCAAAATGTTGTAAAATGTATTTTAAATGCATGAGGTAAGGCTTGAACAGGGGACTTCTGGAATGATAGACAAAGGCCTTACCATGTGAGCTATGCACAGCTCTGCACAGTGAGAAAATATTACTTTAAATGTTTGTTTTAGAAGCAGAAGAATAATTTGCATAAAACTTGCAATGTTGATAGAATTATTAAAAAAGCATGTTTCAATTTTTAAAAAATCAGATCTGACAGATCTTTAGATATTGGTCCAAAGTTCATGTAAAAAAAGTTCTGTGCACGTGACGCGAAAGTTCCGGAATAAAAGATGGTTTAAGTGTTTTACGAACTGCTCCAAAAGGCGGAAAATCGAAGGGCGGAGCTTACTTAACAAAGACACAGATGTCTTCAGCTTGAGTCAAGGCACGCGTGTAAGCAAGTTGCATGTCTTCAAACAAAACGAGGCATGACTTATGCCCCTTTAAAGTTTGAGTTTTCAAACGCTTCGTATAGCGCCCCCCTTTGGCCAATTGGAGTAAGATTGCTTTCAGTGATATTTGGACTAACCCTCGACATATTTGCCAAATGCCATGAACGTGTCACTTTGCATGTATGATTTAGAGGCAGAAGAATAATTTGCATAAAACTGCAACATTGAGTGAATTATTAAAAAATAATGTTTCGCTTTAAAGAAAATCCGGCCGCTGTGCGATGACCGTGTTGGTCCAAAGTTCATGTAAAAAAAGTTTTGCGCACGTTACGCGAAAATCCCAGGAGGAGATAGATTTTGACTGTTTTTCATATAATTCAAAATTGTGGGAGAGGTAAAGGTCAGAGGTCAAAAGTCAGAGCGTAAAAGTTGTTCGGCATGAGGAGACGCATACGTGTATACAGGTTTCATTGCTGTACCTGAAACAGGGCATGAGCTACACCAGTTCAAAGTTTGCACTTTCGAAGGCTTCCTACAGCGCCACCCTTTGGCCGATTGTTGCGAGCTTCGCGTTTTAGCCGTTTGGCATAGTCCTCTGCCATACTGCCATGAACGTGTCACTTTGCATGTATGATTTAGAGGCAGAAGAATAATTTGCATGAAACTGCATTATACGGTTAATTATTAAAAAATAATGTTTCGCTTTAAAGAAAATCCGGCCGCTGTGCGATGACCGTGTTGGTCCAAAGTTCATGTAAAAAAAGTTTTGCGCACGTTACGCGAAAATCCCAGGAGGAGATAGATTTTGACTGTTTTTCATATAATTCAAAATTGTGGGAGAGGTAAAGGTCAGAGGTCAAAAGTCAGAGCGTAAAAGTTGTTCGGCATGAGGAGACGCATAAGTGTATACAGGCTTCATTGCTGTACCTGAAACAGGGCAAGAGCTACACCAGTTCAAAGTTTGCACTTTCGAAGGCTTCCTACAGCGCCACCCTTTGGCCGATTGTTGCGAGCTTCGCGTTTTAGCCGTTTGGCATAGTCCTCTGCCATACTGCCGAGTTTCGTAAAAAGCGACTGCACGGTCTAGCCGCTAGAGCAAAAGTGGCGGAAGAATAATAATAATAATAATAATAATAGTGCTGAAGTCCAATAACAATGAGTGGCCAAGGCATTGCCACTTCGTGGCCTTGGCCACTAAATATAGCTGCAAGCAGCGATAAAGTGTCCAAGGCATAAAAAGCAGGAAAGCAATAAGGCATCAAGGGAAAGCAAAGAAGAATATCAAAGAAAAACAGGACCGAACAGGACTCTGGCAGGTTTTTTTTTTGGCCTAGTGGTGACTCTATAATAGGCCAAAGTGAAAAGGGTGCCACGTGTTCTTGGGCCTTTCACGGCAATCGGACGCTGCATGCAGGATTTGAAGCATTTTGTTCCAAAAATGTGTTTTGCAAAAATTTACCCGCTGGTGGCGCTATAACAGGCCAATGTGAGAAGGGTGGCCTCTGTTCAGTGTAAATACTGAATAAAAGTACAAAGGTATTGGCATCAACTTGACATTTTTTGAAAATAGCAGATCTACAAGCTCACAATGCAATGCATGAGCATTTACTGGAGTAGCCTAGAAGTAAGACTATACAAGTGAAGTATAAAATACCTCAAAATTATACTAAGGATAGTATTTGAGTAAATGTAATCAGTTACTTTTACACCACTGGCATTGTAGACCCAGATGCTTGTGAAACATGATAAAGAAATAGTCATGCAATAGTATGAATTTCAGTTTATTTACACAAAGGATTTGCAATTGCAAAATATTATAGCAGCATTATTTTCTGTAAGTGGCTAGCAGAGTCAGACTTAACTAAAGTTAAATTGTTTTTATTGAAAAACGTTGAGGGGAAGGCGGCTGGGGGTCAAAACTTGGAACTTTAGGGGCTCACATGGGGCTGCTGTCCTGTGGGCAGAGCAGACTATGGATTCCAATTGGGGGGTGTTGGAACCCAGCCAGCCTAGGTGGGGGAGGGAGAGAGAAATGAGGTGAACTTCAGAATAATTACAGTTGAGCCACAAGGTAGAGAAGAGGTGTTCAATCTGCCCGTTCCACACAGTTCAGAATAATGAACCCACTTACACTGCCTTTCTTTGGCTCCAATGAAGCAATCTGGGAGCTGGTACTGATTGTCAGCTGATTGTCAGATGGGCTTCAGGTGTGAGGCTGAGCTTCCCCTGCATGGTTTGAAATAATGAATAAATGAATGCACTCAAACATCATTACTTTATAAAGAAACTCAAAGTCATTACTTCAAAATCAAAATAGGAATGAGTGTCACTGCGGCTGCTTTTTCCTACCCATAGGTCAGACAGGATTGTGTCAGTCTTTCTGCAGGCTCGCCATCTTTCAGATTCAGTTCTAGGGAATAAACCTGGCCTGGATCAAAGAAAAAGGCCAAATGAATAGAAAAACAACAAATTCAAATAATCTGCTGCACTACAGGCTTGAAACAAAATAATTCCATTAATCTGCCCAACTAGGCATTGGCATTAAACTCAAAATACATCAATTCAATAATCAACATTGCAGCTAACATACAAGCATTACATTCCAAAAGAAATTGTTTAACATTTAGATCCCAAAACCAAAAACAACATAACATTACAGAGCACATGGTCACTCACCAAGTCACAATGTTCCTCATTCACACAGCCAGTGTAGCGAGTGGATCAGGTAGGTATGGTATCTAAAAGTCAAATTATTGCATGGGTAAGTATAAATAATTAATGAATTAAACTGTCAGAAATTGGAATAGTTGTTGAAATAAATAAAGAGTACATACCTGCTGCCTGTAACACCTCCAGTGTTGTGGACCACACTGAGCAAGTTACTGCAGAAAGTCTGGCTTTATACTGGGTGTGGTTTGATTGCAAATTGCTGGGCAGCTGTGTTTGGGTCTATTCTGCATTAGAGGTGGGATTTATGGCTCTTTGAAGTGAGACAGTACCATCGATCTGGCTCACTAAAAAGAGCCGTTCAAAAGACTGGCTCGTTTGGCTCCTTGTATATTTATATATTTTTAAGAAGAATTTGTTTAAACATGAATCCACAAGGTGGCACCACATTCCTCTGCTGACAGTTGAGATCACAATTTAGTATTTACCCTTTTCATAAAATGTGTGTGTAAATTAAGCTACCTTGACTTTTGTTATTCATAAAACACCTAAAAAAAACAAGCAGGCAACAATGAACTCGCTCCTCCACTTGTTCTCTCTCTCTCACTCACTCACTGTACTCAGTCAGTACTCAGTGGAGTAGCAAGGAGATGTTGAATTGGGGGGAGGGGGTCTCCCCCCAAATGAACGGCTCTCTACTGCGCAAACCGGATCCCATCGTTCACTTCAAAGAGCCGTTCAAAAGATTCGATTCGTTCGCGAACGTCCCAGCTCTATTCTGCATCTAGCCTAAGGCCCAGATCATGGGAAACCCCTACTCACGTCAGGGTGGGGGGTCCCCAGTTCAAATATGATTCTTTTTGGTTTCAGTGATATTTGGACTTACCCTCTACAGTATTTCATCATGAAAATGTGACTTTGCATCTATGTTTTAGAGGCAGAAGAATAATTTGCATAAAACTTGCAATGTTGATTGAATTATTAAAAAAGCATGTTTCAATTTAAAAAAAATCCGATCTGACAGATCTTTAGATATTGGTCCAAAGTTCATGTAAAAAAAGTTCCGTGCACGTGACGCGAAAGTTCCGGAATAAAAGCGGGTTTAAGTGTTTTACAAACTGCTCAAAATGGCGGAAAATCTAAGGGTGGAGCTTACTTAACAAAGACACAGATGTCTTCCGCTTGAGTCAAGGCACGCGTGTAAGCAAGTTGCATGTCTTCAAACGAAACGAGGCATGACTTATGCCCCTTTAAAGTTTGAGTTTTCAAACGCTTCGTATAGCGCCCCCCTTTGGCCAATTGGAGTAAGATTGCTTTCAGTGATATTTGTACTAACCCTCTACATATTTGCCAAATGCCATGAACGTGTCACTTTGCAAGTATGATTTAGAGGCAGAAGAATAATTTGCATGAAACTGCATTATACAGTGAATTATTAAAAAATAATGTTTCGCTTTAAAAGAAATCCGGCCGCTGTGCGATGACCACATTGGTCCAAAGTTCATGTAAAAAAAGTTTCGCGCACGTTACGCGAAAATCCCAGGAGGAGATAGATTTTGACTGTTTTTCATATAATTCAAAATTGTGGGAGAGGTAAAGGTCAGAGGTCAAAAGTCAGAGCGTAAAAGTTGTTCGGCATGAGGAGACGCATAATTGTATACAGGTTTCATTGCTGTACCTGAAACAGGGCATGAGCTACACCAGTTCAAAGTTGGCATTTTTCAAAGGCTTCCTACAGCGCCACCCTTTGGCAGATTGTTGCGAGCTTCGCGTTTTAGCCGTTTGGCATAGTCCTCTGCCATACTGCCGAGTTTCGTAAAAAGCGACTGCACGGTCTAGCCGCTAGAGAAAAAGTGGCGGAATAATAATAATAATAATAAATATAGCTGCAAGCAGCGATAAAGTGTCCAAGGCATAAAAAGCAGGAAAGCAAAAAGGCATCAAGGGAAAGCAAAGAAGAATATCAAAGAAAAACTAGAAGCAGTGTTCTTCCGAACAGGACTCCGGCAGGTCAGGTAGGTTTTTTTTGGCCTAGTGGTGACTCTATAATAGGCCAAAGTGAAAAGGGTGCCATGCGTTCTTGGGCCTTTCACGGCAATCGTACGCTGCATGCGGGATTTGAGGCATTTTGTTCCAAAAATGTGTTTTGCTAAAGTTGACCCGCTGGTGGCGCTATAACAGGCCAATGTGAGAAGGGTGGCATCTGTTCCTTGGCCTAGTGGGAATGTGTGTGCAAAATCTCACACGCATAGCAGGCTACGTTCATGATTTGAGACATTTTGTTCAAAAAGGAGCAATCCTGCAAACCTTGGAATTCAATGTTAGCCAATTAGATAGAATATGATATCGGACAAATCCGTCATGATTACATCACTGTAGAGATACTGTGTGTACTGATTTGTGTGATTTTCTGATCAAATCTGAAGGAGTAATATCGAAGAATGTGTTTTCGGCCTTCTGGTGGCAGATGTGAAAAATGCAGGGCACAGGTTTTTCCTTGGCCTCTGGGAAGTGTGCATACAACGTTTTACACTAATCGGGGGAGTTATAGGTAAAAGCACAAATTGACCTTTACACAACATGTATGCAAAATACTATATGCAACAGACATAAACTGTGATACTATTCACCCAGTTTGATACTGTACATAGTAAGCCTTGCCAAGCCATGAAGACCATATGACTCGGCTGAGCCATGAGTCTCACAGGGCAGGAGCCTATCTCCTGTTTATGTAGCATGAGGCAGCTTGATGTACAAATACACCCCCTGGATGTCGCAGGGACTTACCCCCAATCCAACCCTTGATGCTGAGTGCCAAGCAGGAGGCACTGGGTCCCATTTTGTATAGTCTTTGGTATGACACGACCCGGGTTTGAACCCCGATCTCCCAGTCTCAGGGCAGACACTGAAACCACTAGACCACTGAGCTGGTACATGATATCATTGCAATCCTTGGTCATCACAACATAGGTGTAGACATCACAGTTTGTATTATAATGCTTGGTTCAGGAGTTATGATGCAAACTACATTATTTAGTAATGGCGGATATTATTATTATTGGGAAGGCTCCATATCAGACATTGTTCAAGGATCCAAACTGTAAAGTCTACCAAATGTCATGATTTTAAGCTTATATCAACCCCAAGCGGGATTCGATCCAACGTCCTTCTGCATGAAAGGCACATGCCCTGACCACTACACTAGACAGCCACAGGATCTGTTAACCATGTTTGTTTAAAAAAAAAAAAAAAATTGCACGCACACGCATGCACACACGCCACACAGCGAGAGAGCTGCAAGGCCCTTTCCATGGGCAGTGTTTATTATTTTTCCTTTATCTTGAGTTTTGCCTTTTGTTCCTGAGTTCTATTTTTGTCAAAGTTTATTTTTGCTATTTTTGAATTTTGGGTTTCATTGTAGGCTACAAAATTGCATGGAGGAGGCTGGATAAATGAAAATCTTAAAACACCCCTCTTAAGCCATTCTTTAGAGCCTATGCCATCAGCCAACTTCACACACTGGTTTAAAAATATTAGAATGCCCAATAAGCAACTATAGTATTTTTAGAGACACAAATTGCTTATTATAAGCAGACATGGCAACCCAGCTACATTCAGAGCCCAGAGCGCCAACTACTGACACTTTAATGCAAGGACAACAGGAAACCAAATGATGTTTTTCAGGACAGCTTTTTCAGCCTCCGCCTCTTTCAGGATATGAACAGGATAACGGGGGCGGTGCCAGGAATAACATGAATATATAGAGATAAATACTGAATAAAAGTACAAAGGTATTGGCATCAACTTGAAATTTTTTGAAAATAGCAGATCTACAAGCTCACAATGCAATGCAACGCATGAGCATTTACTGGAGTAGCCTAGAAGTAAGAGTATACAAGTGAAGTATAAAATACCTCAAAATTATACTAAGGATAGTATTTGAGTAAATGTACTCAGTTACCTTTACACCACTGGCATTGTAGACCCAGATGCTTGTGAAACATGATAAAGAAATAGTCATGCAATACTATGAATTTTTGTTTATTTACACAAAGATTTGCAATTGCAAATTATAGCAGCATTATTTTCTGTAAGTGGCTAGCAGAGTCAGACTAAACTAAACTTAAATTGTTTTTATTGAAAAAAGTTGAAATTTTCATTTGTCAACAGATCTGAGCTTCGTGTATCTATTCGGCATCTAGAGTGAATATTTTAACGCAAATAGGCCCATTTACTTTCGGGATCCCTGGAACAAAATATTTTGAGATGGGGTCTGCAGCTAAATACCTTTTTTTTCTCTTCCATAACTCACTTCAGTGCAGGTCCAACTAACTACCTTGTCTGTCCCTGTGGCCTCCTTTAAATAGAAGTGGACTGTACCACAGGACAAAGCCCCAATTAGCAACAATACTTAAATACTTCCAAAATAACCCATTGCCTAAAATTAACCTATACACTAAAAATGCATTATTATTAAATTGTTTTTATTGGTTTTTCAATTTCACAGCTAAACACATACATGTCACAAAAAAGATGCGTTACTATTAAACAAATATAATTTGGATGGAAACTCATTAACAATTTTAACAAACAAATTACTCTGAAACCCTTGAAACCCCTTCTCAGCACTTGGCATGTTCCTATTACTCGAGGAACAGCCCACAGCAGTCCAGGAGAGACCCAGGATAAGTGGCCACACCCATTATAACCACCACCCCAATCATTCAATAAACTGGCAGGCATAAACATTAAAATGCATTGGCTTGTAGTTTGGTCCACTAGCAATTTATACTTTCCCTCTACAAAGCATATGCTACACCCGTTGTTGCAGAAGAAGGTGTTGGTTGGAGGAATTACATTGATGACAACATTAAATAAAACTCAAGAGACCAAACTGTATTGCGAGAGATTATATTGAAAAAGGAAAAGGAAAATAAAGCATGAATGCATAGTTGATATTCACATTTGATTCCCAAATATCAGTCCGGTCAAAGTTCTTGGTAGTCAAGTCAATCAGAGTGTTCAATGTTCATAAGGCAAAGTGGAGATTGGGATTGAGAGAACTGGGGGGAATGTTTGTGTATGAGTTGCTGCCGCTGAGTTTCCTACCCATGACCATAGGTGAAACAGGACTGGGATCATACAGGGATTGTACAGGGCTGGCTTGCCATCATTCAGTTCAGTTCCTAGCCAAAAAACCTGGACTGGATACAGAGAAAAAGGCAAAATGAATATAAAATAAAATGAATACAAAATAACAAATTCAGTTAATCTGCCGATCTACCAGCTTAAAAAAATATTCTGCTAATCTGCTGATCTACTTTAAACTCAAAATACATCAATTCAATAATCAATTTAGCAGCTTACATACAAGCATTACATTCAAAAATAAATATTTTTTACATTTAAATCCCAAAGAAACATTACATTACAGAGCACATGGTCACTCACCAAGTCACAATGTTCCTCATTCACACAGCCAGTGTAGCGAGTGGATCAGGTAGGTATGGTATCTAAAAGTCAAATGATTGCATGGGTAAGTATAAATAATTAATGAATTAAACTGTCAAAAATTGGAATAGTTGTTGAAATAAATAAAGAGTACATACCTGCTGCCTGTAACACCTCCAGTGTTGTGCACCACACTGAGCAAGTTACTGCAGAAAAGACTGGCTTTATACTGGGTGTGGTTTGATTGCCAATTGCTGGGCAGCTGTTTCTATTCTGCATTAGAGGTGGGATTTATGGCTCTTTGAAGTGAGACAGTACCATCGATCTGGCTCACTAAAAAGAGCCGTTCAAAAGACTGGCTCATTTGGCTCCTTGTATATTTATATATTTTTAGGAAGAATTTGTTTAAACATGAATCCACAAGGTGGCACCACATTCCTCTGCTGACAGTTGAGATCACAATTTAGTAGTAGTAGTTCATCATGAAAATTTTACTTTGCATGTATGTTTTAGAGGCAGAAGAATAATTTGCATAATACTTGCAATATTCATTGAATTATTAAAAAAGCATGTTTCAATTTTAAAAAAATCCGATCTGACAGATCTTTAGATATTGGTCCAAAGTTCATGTAAAAAAAGTTCCGTGCACGTGACGCGAAAGTTCCGGAATAAAAGCGTGTTTAAGTGTTTTACGAACTGCTCAAAATGGCAGAAAATCTAAGGACGGAGCTTACTTAACAAAGACACGGATGGCTTCCGCTTGAGTCAAGGCACGCGTGTAACCAAGTTGCATGTCTTTAAACGAAACGAGGCATGACTTAAGCCCCTTTAAAGTTTGAGTTTTCAAACGCTTCGTATAGCGCCCCCCCTTTGGCCAATTAGAGTAAGATTGCTTTCAGTGATATTTGGACTAACCCTCTACATATTTGCCAAATGCCATGAACGTGTCACTTTGCAAGTATGATTTAGAGGCAGAAGAATAATTTGCATAAAACTGCAATATAGAGTGAATTATTAAAAAATAATGTTTCGCTTTAAAAGAAATCCGGCCGCTGTGCGATGACCGCATTGGTCCAAAGTTCATGTAAAAAAAGTTTCGCGCACGTTACGCGAAAATCCCAGGAGGAGATAGATTTTTACTGTTTTTCATATAATTCAAAATGGTGGGAGAAGTAAAGGTCAGAGGTCAAAAGTCAGAGCGTAAAAGTTGTTCGGCATGAGGAGACGCATAAGTGTATACAGGTTTCATTGCTGTACCTCAAACACAGAATGAGCTATATCTGTTCAAAGTTTGCACTTTCGAAGGCTTCCTACAGCGCCACCCTTTGGCCGATTGTTGCGAGCTTCGCGTTTTAGCCGTTTGGCATAGTCCTCTGCCATACTGCCGAGTTTCGTAAAAAGCGACTGCACAGTCTAGCCGCTAGAGCAAAAGTGGCGGAAGAATAATAATAGTGCTGAAGTCCAATATCAATAAGTGGCCTTCGGGCACTTCGTGCCTTGGCCACTAATAATAGTGATGAAGTCCAATAACAATGAGTGGCCAAGGCATTGCCACTTCGTGGCCTTGGCCACTAATAATAATAATAGTGATGAAGTCCAATAACAATGAGTGGCCAAGGCATTGCCACTTCGTGGCCTTGGCCACTAATAATAATAATAATAATAATAAAAACCCACCTACCCGTTGTGGTACATAGCTGATAGTCACCCTGATAAATTAAATGCCCTTTTTACATTTATTTTGCTCTGTGTCTTGCATAGTTTACATTTAAGATCTACAGACCAGTCGTTCCCAGAAGTTTTAATTTCAAATTCGAAGAGGATTTCCTCCTCCATTGGTGTATGAATGTGTGTGTGAATGGGTGAATGTATAATGAGCAATCTATGTAAAGTTTACCATTTACCACTTATGTTTAAAACAGTGACTCATAAACCTTTTCAATTACATGGTCGCTCAGTTTGATCAGGCTTCATTCCATAAAACTTTTGGACCCAAATCTACCCTGTAAAATCCTATGTTCATTTAATACTGAGAGTACAAATGGAACCAAAAGGACCTGTTTTGTATACTCTCAGAGCCGTATATCTTGCATGGTGCCTTGTCCCTTATGCCTACATGTATTAGCCTTTTTTTAATAATTTTGGAAAAAAAGTTTCAAATTGTGAACATTGTGAGCTTGTAGATCGTCAATTTTATCTATTATGAAGGCTTTTCAATATAATGAAACATTCCTAATAACATTAGGCATTAAGGGATACAGTGCTGGCTGTGCAAGATAGCACCCTCAGAGTTACAGACCCATAAGGGTCCATTTGGTTCCTCCTCACCATCAATACATTAATTGGGGATGCACCTGGAACCCCCTCAAGGACCCCATGGTCCTTAAGTAGGAGGTCTTGTAACTTAACTTAAGATCTAGAGGCGTGGCCAATGCTATTTGGCTGTTTTGAATGGCTACACAGCTTTTGCCACGCGTCCACTTCTTATGTTAAGTCATAAGACGAGACAGCTGGTACCAGGGACGTGCTGGGCCTCTGATTCAGCCCGGGAAAAAGAGTTGTAGAGGCCCTCATTGCGCGCTATAGAGAGAGATCTCTCTCTATAGCGCTGCTGCTGCTACTCAAAGATTTGCCATTTCAGATCATGATAAGTGACAAGCCAGTGGGCCAATTACAGGAGTTATATTTCGTCGTTGTCGGGTGGAAACCTTGTATGTCCAAAACCGTTTGTTTTGTATTTGTATCATTTAAAAAATGATTTAAACTAGTGAAAACAGCAGATCTACAAGCACACAAAGCCTCTCACCGCGAGGCGTTGTGTGCTTGTAGATCTGCTGTTTTCACTACTTTTGTGCGACGGCCTTGTATGATGAAGCAGGGCTTTGCTTTGCGAAAAAAATTACAAATTTGAAACTTGGAGATACGAGGTTTCTGCCCGACAGTGACGATTTACTTTGTTGGCCGCCCAGCCCCCAAAATGGAACGAAGTCCGACATTTTATTTAAAAGAAATTCTCTAATGGCCGGCCTGGACCGGCCGGGAATGAACCGGCCGTTCGGGAGTTGTCCCGCTTTTCCCAATGGCCAGCACGTCCCTGGCTGGTACTTAAGACAATCAAAACAGGGCCCTCACCCTCATTAAGAAATCATTCTGGGAGAGAGAGAGAGAGCTGTAAATGTCTTTAATCTAAACACTAGAGAGTCCCAAGAATTGTGACCATGTGTGTACGCAGGGAATAAAGTCTTCCACGCACGTTTCACCCCAGTCCACTACAGAGCTGTGGGCGCAGTTTCTCTCTAACGTTCCACTTCTGTCCTTTCTCGTCCTTTCTGTAAAGAGATCGATGTTTAACGTCACTCTGTCCTTTCTGTTAGGCAGATAATGTGTTTAATGTCACTCTGTCCTTTCTGTTAGGCAGATAATGTGATTAACGTCCCTCTGTCCTTTCTGTTAGGCAGATAATGTGTTTAACGTCACTCTGTCCTTTCTGTTAGGCAGATAATGTGATTAACGTCACTCTGTCCTTTCTGTTAGGCAGATAATGTGTTTAACGTCCCTCTGTCCTTTCTGTTAGGCAGATAATGTGTTTAATGTCACTCTGTCCTTTCTGTTAGGCAGATAATGTGATTAACGTCCCTCTGTCCTTTCTGTTAGGCAGATAATGTGTTTAACGTCACTCTGTCCTTTCTGTTAGGCAGATAATGTGATTAACGTCACTCTGTCCTTTCTGTTAGGCAGATAATGTGTTTAACGTCACTCTGTCCTTTCTGTTAGGCAGATAATGTGATTAACGTCACTCTGTCCTTTCTGTTAGGCAGATAATGTGTTTAACGTCACTCTGTCCTTTCTGTTAGGCAGATAATGTGTTTAACGTCACTCTGTCCTTTCTGTTAGGCAGATAATGTGTTTAACGTCACTCTGTCCTTTCTGTTAGGCAGATAATGTGTTTAACGTCCCTCTGTCCTTTCTGTTAGGCAGATAATGTGTTTAACGTCCCTCTGTCCTTTCTGTTAGGCAGATAATGTGATTAACGTCACTCTGTCCTTTCTGTTAGGCAGATAATGTGTTTAACGTCACTCTGTCCTTTCTGTTAGGCAGATAATGTGTTTAACGTCACTCTGTCCTTTCTGTTAGGCAGATAATGTGTTTAACGTCCCTCTGTCCTTTCTGTTAGGCAGATAATGTGTTTAACGTCCCTCTGTCCTTTCTGTTAGGCAGATAATGTGTTTAACGTCACTCTGTCCTTTCTGTTAGGCAGATAATGTGTTTAACGTCACTCTGTCCTTTCTGTTAGGCAGATAATGTGTTTAACGTCACTCTGTCCTTTCTGTTAGGCAGATAATGTGTTTAACGTCACTCTGTCCTTTCTGTTAGGCAGATAATGTGTTTAACGTCCCTCTGTCCTTTCTGTTAGGCAGATAATGTGTTTAACGTCCCTCTGTCCTTTCTGTTAGGCAGATAATGTGTTTAACGTCCCTCTGTCCTTTCTGTTAGGCAGATAATGTGTTTAACGTCCCTCTGTCCTTTCTGTTAGGCAGATAATGTGTTTAACGTCCCTCTGTCCTTTCTGTTAGGCAGATAATGTGTTTAACGTCCCTCTGTCCTTTCTGTTAGGCAGATAATGTGTTTAACGTCCCTCTGTCCTTTCTGTTAGGCAGATAATGTGTTTAACGTCCCTCTGTCCTTTCTGTTAGGCAGATAATGTGTTTAACGTCCCTCTGTCCTTTCTGTTAGGCAGATAATGTGTTTAACGTCACTCTGTCCTTTCTGTTAGGCAGATAATGTGTTTAACGTCCCTCTGTCCTTTCTGTTAGGCAGATAATGTGTTTAACGTCCCTCTGTCCTTTCTGTTAGGCAGATAATGTGTTTAACGTCCCTCTGTCCTTTCTGTTAGGCAGATAATGTGTTTAACGTCCCTCTGTCCTTTCTGTTAGGCAGATAATGTGTTTAACGTCCCTCTGTCCTTTCTGTTAGGCAGATAATGTGTTTAACGTCCCTCTGTCCTTTCTGTTAGGCAGATAATGTGTTTAACGTCCCTCTGTCCTTTCTGTTAGGCAGATAATGTGTTTAACGTCCCTCTGTCCTTTCTGTTAGGCAGATAATGTGTTTAACGTCACTCTGTCCTTTCTGTTAGGCAGATAATGTGTTTAACGTCCCTCTGTCCTTTCTGTTAGGCAGATAATGTGTTTAACGTCCCTCTGTCCTCTCAGGGTGGTCCAGGCTGACCCTGGCCTCTGCTTTCCTCCTGCGGAGGCGGAGCCTCCAGAGCAGCAGGGCGAGGCACAGCAGCAGCAGGAATCCCAGCGCTCCGCCGATGAGCCCCGCCGTGAGCTGCGAGGCGCCGCCGCCGTCCGGAGGCCGGTACATGGTGCACGACTCGGCCGCGTCCGCGCCGCTGCTGCCCGCGTCGTTCACCGCCAACACGCACACCCGCGACACGTGCTCCACGCGCCCCAGCGCGCCGCTCCTCCGCTCCTTCCCGAACGCGACGCGCTCCTCCCCGCCCACCGTCACCACGTAGCCGCTGACCGAGGAGTACGGCGCGCACCACCGCACCGTCACCTCCTCCTCTTCCTCGGAGCCGCCCTCGCCGGACCGGAGCGTCTTCAGGACGGGAGGGTCGGGGGGGGCGTTGTGGGCGGAGACCCCGGGGCAGAGGCAGCCGCTGGCGGCCGCCAGCTGCTCGCAGGGCGTCTGGTTCTCGCGGCAGACGTCGTAGTCGCAGAGCGCGGCCGCGCCCGTGGGAGCGACGCGGCGCGTGGCCGTCGGCGCGGGCGGCGTGGACTCGTCGTAGTCCCTGTCGTAGTCCTCCGTGGAGTCCAGGAAGCCGCGCGGTCGCAGGGGTCGTGCGGTGGCGGCGGTCCCCGCCGGCGCAGCCGAGGACCAGCAGCATCCGAGGAGGCTGCAGAGCGCTAGGATCACCAGCAGGGGGAGAGGAGAGTCACTGCCGGATGCCATCATTATGCTGGAATCTGCAGATCAGAGAGAGACGTTCACATGTGACTCAACTCAGTTAAAATATAATTATTGGGGGGTCCCCAGTTAAAATATAATTATTTGGGGGGTCGCGGCCTGAAGGGGTCCGCTCATTGTTCCGCCGGTCGGTTGTTCCGAGTAGGAACTCACCAGCGTCGGCAGGTTAGTTACAGGTTAGCTAATCACCCGCGTCACAGTTACTGAGTGAGGTTAGGGTTAGGGTTAGGGTTAGGTTTAGGCATAGTTTTACTGAGGTTAGGGTTAGGGTTAGGTTTAGGCATAGTTTTACTGAGGTTAGGGTTAGGGTTAGGGTTAGGCATAGTTTTACTGAGGTTAGGGTTAGGGTTAGGTTTAGGCATAGTTTTACTGAGGTTAGGGTTAGGGTTAGGGTTAGGCATAGTTTTACTGAGGTTAGGGTTAGGGTTAGGTTTAGGCATAGTTTTACTGAGGTTAGGGTTAAGGTTAGGTTTAGTTGGTCGGCATACTGGCCCGTCGGCATATTGACGCGGACCCGGCCTGAAAAGGTTGAGAAGCACTGATGTATACGTATGTTGAGACCAAAACGCTGAATGCTCCGGCTAACAGAATGCACAGAGGATCCAGCTTATAACCACTGAAGTCCACAAGTAGCTCAGTGGCCTTGTGGTTAGAGTGTCCGTCCTGAGACTGGGAGGTCGGGGTTCAATCTCCGGTGCAGTCATACCAGAGACTATAAGAATGGTACCCTGTGGCAGTGCCTCGCTTGGCTGCTTGGCACTCAGCATCAAGGGTTGGATTGGCCCATAACTAAGTCTATGTGTCATAGAAGTATCATATCCAGGGTGGGCATTTGAAGCTGCCTCACACTTATAGGAAATGATGTCTCACACTAAGGAAACAGCTTATAGGAAACAGCTGTCACATGCTAAGGAAACAGGAGTTGACCTCCTGACCTCTGGGCTGACCTCTGGGCTGACCTCATGACCCGGGAACCACTGTCTCCCAGGGTGCTTACTGCCATGTTGAAGAGAGATGGTGTCGTGTGGTGAAAATAGAAAAGTATAACATTAAAAAAGTTGATCTGCTATTTTCACTATTTGTACAACATTATTGTTTATACTTTGCCCGGGTAGCTCAGTCGGTAGAGCTCTCGCCTTTGTACCGCAAGGTCATGGGTTCGATTCCGGGCACCGCCAACTCAGCGTATGAGTAGCCTGGCTTGGCAAGTCGTGCGGCAAGTACTGGGAGCTGATGGTAGGTGTGGCGCTCCACCTCAGCAGTCCATCTCCCAGGGGTCTAGCGCATTGTAACGGGGACAGACTCCATCTCCCAGGGGTCTAGCGCATTGTAACGGGGACAGACTCCATCTCCCAGGGGTCTAGCGCATTGTAACGGGGACAGACTCCATCTCCCAGGGGTTTAGCGCATTGTAACGGGGACAGACTCCCGCGTGTTACCGGCTGATACCGACAATAAGCCACTCCCGACCTACTTGTTGTTGTTTATACTGTTTGTTAGTCTACTTTACACTGTAGTGGAGACAATTTTTCCTGGGGTGTGCTTATGGGTACAGACCCTCTTCTAGACAGCTGAAGGACCCCTGCTGTTCATGTAAGCTGAATTAGGAGTGATTTTCTTTTGGAGCATGAACCTTTTTCAATTCAGGGACCCCCACGTTGATATGCATCAACCATATTGGTCTGGGACCCCACTCTACTCTATAAAACAAACGGTGCCAATAACCATTTGATCCAGACCACAGTAAGTCCTGTACTTAGTAGTATTTACTTGTTGCTGTAGAACCTTGTGAGTTTCACTCCACTACTTTTCAAAGAATAAAAGACTGAATACTGAATAAACCACAGAATGAGGTCCTTTTAAAGAACAGTGACAATAGCGAACGTGTTTTGTGTTTACTGACATCATGGAAATGATGACATCATACTGACATCATACTGACATCATACTGACATCATACTGACACATCATACTGACATCATGGAAATGCATCTCTTAGTAAAAACAGAAAATACATTGTCAGGTTGGGATACCAATGTCATCCAATCAGGAGAGAGCTCCCACAAGCGATAATACAAAAACTATAAGAGGACATGCAGTATTGCCACTGGAACACGGTCCAACTGAATCTGATGAAGGCTGGAGAGACTCCTGGCTGTTACTGAACACACACTGCTTATTATCATAAGATAGCTCTAGCTTTTTAACCCCAAACTAATTCATCACTGTGACTAGGGTTGGGTATCGTCGGCGATACTTTTAATGGTATCGATTCAATGACGTCGATACTATCGGTATCGGTTCACGTAAAAACGAACGATACCTTGTTTCGATACTTTTGAATGCACCCCTTGCCAGTCACATCTGTAACCGTAGGGCTACTGAGAGTTTAATGACTGCTTTAGTAGGCTACACTCATTACTGTGAAAATAGCAGAGAATAGCCTATAATGTTTATTATTATTATTAAGTATCGAAAATGGTATCGAAAAAGGTATCGTATCGATTCCCAGGTATCGAAAAAGGTATTGTATCGATTAAAAGGTGAACGATACCCATCCCTAACTGTGACACCCCTTTAAGAGAAGAAGTTCTAGCCTTCCAGACCTGTGCAGTATACTTAGAGCATGGCTTTTAAAACATTTTTTTGTTGTTGACTCTGGCACCCCTGTAAATATCTTTTTCATCCACGGCACCCCTGAATTACATTATTATTTTTTAAACTTATGTCATATTATTCTCCCTAAGATACAGTATGTCATGGAGGAATATCTGCTTCAATCATAACTGACTGAAAATAACTTGACGTTTAACCACTCGAATCCCAGCATCCCTATCTACAAGCTCACAAAGCTTCACGTTGTGACGCGCTGTGAGCTTGTAGATCGGCGCAGTTTTGGTGAAGAGAGTTGGTGTAGATGGAAAAGGAACTCATCAGGTACAGTTCAAATCAGGTGTGTTTTACTAAGCATAGACTAGAGCAGGGGTCGGCAACCCAACATGTTGAGAGAGCCATATTGAAAAAAGAAATCTGTCTGGAGCCACAAAAAATTAAAAGCCTTATATAATCCTTATAATGAAGGCAACACATGCTGTAAATGTCTATATTAGCTATATTAGCCTACTATCAAAATGAGTAGGCTACAAATACATGATGAGCACTCAAGATTAAATGTTTATTTTCCCTGCAGCGCATCCTGGAGAGAATGTTGAAAATACATATTTATTCTACACATTTTTACAGCATTGGAAAATGTTAAGAATGTTTGTGCCATGTCTGTCCTCCTACAGAAACCACAGTACAACTAAAAAGAACATATTTTTCCCCCAATCTTTTTCCATTTTCATACATTTTTGAAAACACTCCAAGGAGCCACAAGGGTGGCGCTAAAGAGCCGCATGCAAGTAAAGTAAAGTATTCTGAGGCACCACTCTGGCATCACGACACCCCAGGGTGCCACAGCACCTTTGGGGACTTTTCCACCGGCAAAGAACTGGTTTGGGTTCTTTCTCTCCCGCCTATGGGATGAACCAGAGGTTCTTTCTCTCTCCCGCCTATGGGATGAACCAGAGGTTCTTTCTCTCTCCCGCCTATGGGATGAACCAGAGGTTCTTTCTCTCTCCCGCCTATGGGATGAATCAGAGGTTCTTTCTCTCTCCCGCCTATGGGATGAACCAGAGGTTCTTTCTCTCTCCCGCCTATGGGATGAACCAGAGGTTCTTTCTCTCTCCCGCCTATGGGATGAACCAGAGGTTCTTTCTCTCTCCCGCCTATGGGATGAACCAGAGGAGAACGAACCTGAACCTGGTTGTTTGCCAGTGGAAAAGGCCCCTGAACGCTGACATAGAGAAGCATTTGGTATGTGTCTCTGTCAGGCTACAAAGCCTGTTTTCCACTGTCCTGCTTTAATGAATGCCCTCAGCAGCATAAGCTTCAGTGGCGTCAGTTCAGAAAAAGCTAAGGTATGGCAACATGACTGGTGTCTTGCATGCGCGCGAAGGTGCGCGTGCAAGACACCAGTCATGTTGCCATACCTTAGCAACAGACATGATGCATTTATTTTAAGAAGTACATTTTATTTTTTCCCCTGTTTAGTTTCTTGGGCTGGATATGGCAGCCTGGAACGGTTGTTCAAGTCCAGCTAAACTTGGCATGTTAGTAAACGTGCCACAATTAATTAATGGGGAGAATACAAGTGTGGAGAATATAATTATAATACCTTATTAAAGTGACATTTTGTTAAATTTAGCATTTGTAGTAATTTTACTGTAATTTAACAACATAACCAGCAAAGATAGACAAAGAGACATTCATGGATTTATATTTAAAGGTAACTTTTATTTTCAGCCCCCCTGGACCCAGGGTATGGCAGCTGCATACCCCTGCCATACCCAATTGACGCCCCTGATAAGCTTCAGTGAAAGCGGTGGGCAGCATACTGTAGCTACTGCAGAATGAAGCAAGTGGTTTTGTGGACGAGCCTATTCATGTGGAAAGTTCCAAATGTGGCTGAAAGCGTGACGCAAATCTTAAAACAGCTTGGTCCAAGTCCACCCATGCTGCCCCTCGAATTCAGCGATGAGCGGGTTTAAAGACTGAATATGTGGGTGGGCATCAAAATGGTTTGAGAAATGATCACTATCATTTATTTGTCCAAATTATGTGAACAATGTACTAAAAACTGTGTTAGCGTCTCTGTGGAGTGGAAACCTCATAATGTCCAAAAGTGTTACTTTTAGGATTCAACTTGAAAAGCAGCAAAAGTAGCAGATCTACAAACTCAAAGTGTGTAGCTTGGCGCCCCGTTTCGAGCTTGTAGATCTGCTACTTTGTGTACTTTCGCTGTAGTATGTTCAAGTAGCGTTAATTCACAGAAGAAACACAAAAAGTTAAAATATGGGGACCTTTGCCCGACAACAACAATATACTTTCTGTCTATTTCTGCTATACTTATTATTTCTTGCTATGGTTTATTAATGCTCCTATTCTTTACTCATAATGTTTAGAATTTTAACTCTTATTTTTATGACGTTTTACTCTCATGTTCAGGTGTATAATAATAAGACACAGTATTCTGTGGTGACACAGTGACAGTGTGTACTAATACTTTGGGTTCAATCAAAGGTCCTTTTTATGCAGGAACGTACAACACAGCTGCCACAATACGGCCCGTTAGTGAATGGTTCCTCTGGCACTGCTCCGCATTCCACAGTGGAATCTGGGTTGTTGTGCAACACACTGAACCCTTAACACACCCAAGACCCTGCTGTCAGCTGCATCCACTTACACACACACACACACACACGCACGCACGCACGCACGCACGCACACGCTGTCCGTTTGTCTGTCTGTCTGGCTGTCTGTCTGTCTGTCTGTCTTTCTATCTGCACTTTCCACTGAATCCATTAATATAAACATACTGGTGCCCAGTGGTGTACAGTAACTAAGTATGTTTACTTGAGTAGCCTACAGTATTTCCGATTTCCAATACTTTTACTTCTACTCCACTACATCTCAGACTCAGATGATCTAAATATTGTACTTTTACTACACTACATTTATTTGAAAACTTTAGTTACTAGTTACTTAGCAGAAAACATACATTAATCTACTTTAGCCCTATTTTATACCTTGGCTATTAGAAAATAGCACATACAAGCTCACAACGCGCCGCGATGCGACACGTTGTGAGCTTGTAGATCTGCTATTTTCAAACATGTTGTACTTTTACTTTTGGTACATTTTGATTACAATACTTTCACACTTTTACTCAAGTGCACTTTGAATTCCGGACTTTTACTTGCAGTATTGATACTTTTACTCCATTAAGGCATGTTAGTACTTTTTCCACCACTGCTGCTGGTACCTGAAATAAGATACCATGCCTAACAAATATGCAGGGTCGGCCCCAACTTGAAAACAAAACAACATCAGTAATAATTCTCTTTCCTACAGGGGCCTGCTGGCCTACCGATCCAGGCACATACCACACAGACCCATTGTAGCCTGACGGCAGGCCGCTGGTTCGAATCCTGATCCCGACTACCTTCACTGCGTGTCACTCCCCATTTCCTGTCAGCCTACTGTCCTATCAATAAAGACCTGTCAGTCTACTGTCCTATCAATAAAGACCTGTCAGTCTACTCTCCTATCGATAAAGACCTGTCAGTCTACTGTCCTATCAATAAAGAGCTGTCAGTCTACTGTCCTATCAATAAAGACCTGTCAGTCTACTGTCCTATCAATAAAGACCTGTCAGTCTACTGTCCTATCAATAAAGACCTGTCAGTCTACTGTCCTATCAATAAAGAGCTGTACTATCAATAAAGACCTGTCAGTCTACTATCCTATCAATAAAGACCTGTCAGTCTACTGTCCTATCAATAAAGGCATGAAAGCCCCAATAATTCTCTTTCCTCGCTCTAAGGCAGTGCCTCAGTCTCAAACATTTTAATTTCAAGGACCCCCGTAACCTTTAGTGTTATTATGGACCTGTCAGGGTCCATATGGAACCCCCTGAAGGACCCCAGGGGGTCCCTGGATCCCCACCTTTGAGAACCATTACTCTAAAGGTATTCCCCAAGTTAGTTATAGCAGGAAAAAGACGAGAACAAGAACCCAAATGAATAAAAGATTCCCCCTTTTACCAAATACAACAGCTTAAATCCATACAGCCTAACGCAGGGGTGCCCAAAAGGTAGATGGTGATCTACCAGTAGATCACCAAGGGTGTGCAGGTAGACCACATGACATGCCTCTAAAAATATATAATTAAAATATAAAAAGAACATGTCAATATGACATCAAGAAGGGCCTGTCAGCTCCCTTCATGGCTTCCAAAGTAGGCAAACCTCCAATGCAATGCTTTGTTCAAGAGTCAGTAGCATTACAAAGAACCCCAAAACCTACCACTTCCATACAGAATGGGATGAAGACATTTCCCCCAGTATTTCCCATTTTATTTCCCCCTTACAGTAAGTGTGTTTGTCTAAAACGTAACGCCAGTGCTGCTATTCCAAAGCCCCCCTCAGGCGCTCAGCTAAAACATTGTGGATGGGTAGATCATGTTGAGATAGTCATTTTAAAAGTGGATCTCACATCAAAAAAGTGTGGCCACCCCTGGCCTAATGTATAAAACCAACATGTACATGAAATACAGAAAGAAACTTGAGGACTTACCTGTGGTGTGTGAAGGTTCGTAGGCTTGATACAGAATCTTATCTCTTGTAGGTTTTTCTTTCACTTGCTCCCTCTCTCTTGGTCTCTGCCTCTTTATATGTTTTCACCATCTGTCCAGCAATCCTCCTCCTTCCCAAACCCTCCTCCTCCTCCTCCTCCTCTCTCTGCCTCTCTGTCTCTCACAGCTCCACCTCCACGAATGCAGGGGCGTCACAAGGGGGGGGGGGGGAAGTGGGACTGGGTTACTAGGGCCCAAGGTGGAGGGAGGGGCCTTAATTATCGTATACTTTAGCTGTTGAAAAATAGCAGATATACAAGCTCACAGCGCGGCACCGAGTGCCGCGCTGCGAGCTTGTGATTAGCTTTTTTAAATTTTTATCCCACGATTTTGCAACCCATTTTCACCCAGTGCCAATTGCCTATGTAATCCTGGGCTCTGCTCTCTCTCTGCCGCGCCTGGGGACTGACCTCATGCTTCCTTCAATGCATGAGTAGTCCAAGTTGTTTCTTTTCACCTGACAGGGGGGATTTCCCCGGGATGGATGTAGCGCGTGGAAGGAACATGTTATTCCAACCAGTTCCTTTCCCATCCATCAGGCGCCCCAGCTGGCCAGGGGGAGGCATTATTGAGACCAGGATTACTGCATGTTTTTGTGAGGGTATCAACCCTAGGAGACACGGGGAGAACATGCCAACTCCACACAGAAAGGCCCTATAGATCAGCTATTTTTGAAAAGTTGAGAAAAATGTGTGCAAATCTTTAGAATATAATGTATTTTTTAAGCGAACATTTGTAACTCAAATTTTGCTTCTGGGGGGGGGGTCCCTGGAACGAGATATTTTGAGATGGGGGTCCGTGGTCTAATACATATCCTTTTGGGGGTCCTTGACATGAAAAAATGTGAGCACCACTGACATAGAAACATTTTCACGATTTTTCAAAAACAGCAGATCTACAAGCTCGCAGCACGTTGTGAGCTTGTATCTCTGCTATTTTTCAATAGTTAAAGCATAAAATGTGAGTGAATCTTTGTACCCAGGGCCCAGAATTTGGTGCGACACCCCTGTATATGTGTGTGCGGCTGTGCGTGCATGTGTGTGTGTATGTGTGTGCAACCGTGTGCAAGAGTGAGCCATGCTGGAAGAGTTAGTGGGAATTATTACCTAACAGTAACATTACCACGAATTACCACATACAGAACTTTACTCAACCAAACACATTCTCAGTCGACTAACAGTCACAGGAATGTGTCGACTAATTAGTTCGTTGGGTTAATCACTTCAAACTATTTATACTTTGCTGAGCGGGAGGGGGGGGGGGGTCCCCCAGGGCTCTGTGCTTGAGCCCCCCCCCCTTTCCAAATCTGGTTTCCAGAAATAGCCGGTCAGCGAACTCCCCAAAAGCTATTATGATTATGAAACTCCCACAATCATGTAGGCCGTAGGGCTTGATGTTGTGGAGCCCAAAATGTCCACATTATAATCACTGTATAACAGAGCACTGTATGTGAATAGGAATTTAATGCTGATCACTTTTAGGGCTGTCACGATTCCCATTCGAATCACGAATCGAACCAAAAATGTACGTTCGATTCAGTGAATCGAAATCACGACCCGAATCGCGATTCACTTCCGTGCGTGAAGATGTCAGTTGTTAGGGCATAAAACACAACGTTTATATTGTTTATGTTAAACCTTTTGATATTCTAATTCTCATTTGTTATTATTCAAGTAAAAGTGACTTATTGAGAAAGTGTTTTTATTTATAAATCAAGACCTAGAATAAATCAAGGATATCCTAAATGAATAATTAAAGTCATATACAGTACAGTAGCTCTCAGTGCTGAGAAAAAGGAGTTTTAACAAATAGTATATCCTATATTGTATCGAAAGTTGATTCGGATCTAATCGTGACCATAGAATCAAAAGTTGAATCGAATCGTGGATTAGGCATATCGTGACTGCCCAAACCCCTTTATACTAGAGCAGGGGTTTTCAAAGTGGGTGACGGGGCACCCTGGGGTGCCGCGACGGCAGTCCAGGGGTGCCGCGAGATAATTTGATAATATTTGGAATTTATTTGGACACTTGGAAAAATATTTAGTATCATTTTAAACTTGAAGTACAAAGTTATTTTCGTCGGTTCCAACCAAAATGGCTATTATCTCAATATTTTCCTCGCAACATAATCACTAAAATATCGTCACTGTCAGGCTGAAACCTCGTATCTCCAAGTTTCAAATGTGTATGTCTTTATGTAAAGCAAAGCCCTGCTTCATCATACAAGACTGTCGCACAAAACTAGTGAAAACTGACGATCTACAAGCACACAACGCCTCACGATGCGAGGCGTTGTGTGCTTGTAGATCTGCTGTTTTCACTAGTTTAGTACATTTTATAGATGATAAATACAAAATGAACGGTTTTGGACATAGGCCTACAAGGTTTCCACCCGACAACAATGATATGCTATAAATATAAGGTGCGGCAGCGGGGAGTGAAAATTATAATGTAGGGGTGCCTCGCATTAAAAAGATATTCATGGGGTGCCCTGAGACAAAGAAGTATGGGAACCCCTGTACTAGAGTACAGTATGTGCATATAGGTATTTAATTACCACTTAATTAATCACTTCATGTGCTACATGTGTATCGGAATGTAATTCCAATAATTTATACATAGCATACAGAATGTGTAAACAGGAAACAGGAAACAATGTCTTTATACATACATTCGACAGGTGATCATTTGCCCCACATTGGTGAGCCGGAGCAACTATCAATAATGCATGATTAGTTTTTACCGACATGATTCAAATATAATAAGACATGATTCAATACTGCCTCCTCCTTCTGGGGCGCCAGATGGAGGGGAAAGGAACTGGTTGGAATAACGTGGTCCTTCCACGCCCTACAACGTCCTACTGGGGAAACTCCCCCCCCCCCCTGTCAGGTGAAAAGAAGCAACTTGGACTCCCCATGCATAGAAGGAAGTTTGTTGCTCTCCCCAGGTTGGCAGAGGGAGTGTAGCGCCCAGGATTACATTAGACAATTGACACTGGGTGAAAAAATGGGTTGCAAAATCGTGGGATTAAAAAGAAATATGTCCTGGTAAGTAGAGTCTCAACCTGAGGTTCTGTGACCATCCTCTGGGAAGGATGTTTTGATGATTGATTTGAGCTCTATATGGACCCTTTAGAAAAGATTTAGACCCCATGTCCCTCACAAAAATGCGGGCAAAATGTTTGACAGCCAGGGTAATTTTCACTATACTCTATAAAGGAACAAAAATTACTCCCAAAAAAATCTGCTTTAGGTGGGATGTGAGGGGTCTAACTAGGGGTTTTTAATTATCTGAATCCATTGCAAGCATTTGTTTTGCATGAAAAACATTCCTTGGGCTAAAAACGGACCCCAAAAGACTGTGAAAATTGATGACTCATCACTAAAGCCGTTCTTAGTCCAAGGAATGTTTTTCGTGCAAAACAAATGCTTGCAATGGATTCTGAGTTGAACCTCAGGTTGAGACTCGGCTATTATGGGTACGCCGCCACTGTGATTGGCTAGCTGGACGCAAGATGAAATTAACTCAATAAATAGCACCGCTCACTTCACACTAAGTGTGATTTTCTTCATTTAAAATAAGAAATCCTCTCTGACACTCATGCCAGTGTGCCAGTGATCACCCCCCCCCCCCTTCCCCTGTGCAATATGGACGAAATGAAGCCATTGGTTTCTATGCAGCGCCAATGGCCCTTTCTACCCCTTGGAATGGGTGTCGCCATCATAGAATTGTAAAGGCATCAGAGATGCTATTGGCTGCCAACGGTCACGTGCAACGCAGGGATACATGGGAGAATGTGGTCAGAGCCTCCCGAAATACAGCACACGAAGAAGAACACAGCCGGCTGGTATTAGTTTAGTTGGCCACGCCCCCCCCCCCCCGCAACTTTATCATTTATTTTAAAATACATTGGACCACATTTTGACAAAACGAATATGATGGTGATTGAAAGGCATTTTTTTAACTAGCGATAGGAACCATACAGTATTCATGAAAATGTTAATTAAGGTTAGAAAACGAAAGGGGAAAATGAATGGGATCCAATGGTCGGAAATTCTTTTTGCGATCGGCCGGGGGGGGGGGGAAACAGCGCAACTAGCGGCCAGTCATAGGAAGTTTTAGTTCCGTATTGGAGTCATTTTAAATCGGCAGAACTATGCCCCTGGTGTTGGCACTGTGCCTAAGGGTGCTCTACCCCTGCCTTACAGTATAGGTGCAGGAATTATAGGAATTATAAATTATAGGAATTTGCAGACAGTTCACCTCAGAATGGGTCTAGTATTGATGCGGGTAAAACCTTTTCAGGTTGATGATTCTTATCTTGATTCATTAAAGGGATATTTCACTTTCAAAAAGACTTTTGGTAATTTTCTCGTCTAATCAGGCTTTTATGAACACCCTGAACAGCTTGATTGAATGTTTAGATTTTTGATGTAAATGTTACCAGGCCCTCCAGGCCCAGGGCCTCTCCCCACACACACCCATTGTAACTACAAACTTCTTTTTGGCACCCCTTCCACTGCTCCCCGTTGAAAGTGGAATATCCCTTAATGACTAGTGAAGACTGGCCTGGAGATTGTAGGCAACAGTCCGCCATTCCGAAACACCGCTATTCCGAAGCAGGGTTAGGGTTAGGTTTAGGGTTAGGGTTAGGGTTAGGGGTAGGGTTAGGGGTAGGGTTAGGGTTAGTTAGGGTTAGGGTTAGGGTTAGGGTAAGGGTTAGGGTTAGGGTTAGGGTTAGGGGTAGGGTTAGGGTTAGAAGTCAACGTTCGGAATAGCGGTGTTTCGGAATGGCGGGGTGTAACCAGATTGTAGATGGAGTTAGTACATCATGTTCCAGTGAATAATGCATTCAGCATAAACAATGACTCATCAACTCTAACAAAGCCTCTTTCAACAATAAGACCAACATGATTGGTTAATGATTAACTAATAGCGGCAGGAATGGAATGTTATTATTTTAGGGGCGAGGCATTACTGTACAGTACAGTACAGTACAGTACAGTACAGTACAGTAGATGGGCAAGCCCATAATAGAACTATTATTTTATGTTTGCGTAAATAATTATTAAAGCGTTAAATCACTTAAACCCCTTCATCCTTATTAAAGGGATAGTTCACTCCCAAATGTTTTTTTTTTTTTTTTTTTTTATTATTATTGATTACTCACTTGAGTCCAATCATATGTTTTTAGTGTGGTCACCCTAACAGGGCAACCAACCTTTTCTTCCATCTTTCTTCAGGAATCGTGTGCTTTCATTTTGCTAATAAGATATAGTTTAATTGATATTATTAATGTAATTGTGAATTAATTTTCTCCATTGACTTGAAAGGGAATCTCCCAAATATGGAGATGACTGACCTTATAGATGTCTGACATCATAGACCACGTGAGACTGACACGTGACACAGTATGTCCATATATGGGCATTGAGAGCCATACTTTCCAAGTCTCTCGCATCTCCGTCCTGGGTAGACAACATGGTAATGAGAGTGCAGCCACGCCCAAATGTAGGCGCGACCCATGAGACAAACTGCAGCAAGTTGTCCCCAACATCAAACACCACACACATGCATATCTCCTTATATGGGCCGCTCTGTATGTGATGTCACTTCTCTCCATACATGGACGTAATGCATATCTCCTTGTATGGGCTGTTCTGTCCGTGATGTCAGTTATCTCCATAAACGGATGTGCGTATCTCCTTATATGGGCCGCTCTGTACGTGACGTCAGTTATTTCCATACATGGACATGCGTATCTCCTTGTATGGGTTGTTCTGTCTGTGACATCAGCTTTGATGATGTCACTGTCTCTGCATACTTTCTATGACCTTAGTCTCACACTGCAGACATATAGGAACACACAGACAAAGCCAGACACGCATGAGTGTTCAGCACCGCTCAAAAACGGGCTTAACATCATTGGTATCAATCAGTACCATAGAGTTATAATAAGTGATCAATCAGTACACGATCGCACTACTGTGTGGTGAAATGCGGTTGGTTTTGACGTGGCTGTGGTTTGTGTCCGTGGTGTCGGTGCTAGTTGGAATGGCACTGGGGCCTCTGTTGGCCGGTTTCAGAAGGGACCCGCCGCAACACGAGGA
Organism: Nannobrachium achirus; assembly: GCF_963921795.1. Taxonomy (NCBI): domain Eukaryota; kingdom Metazoa; phylum Chordata; class Actinopteri; order Myctophiformes; family Myctophidae; genus Nannobrachium; species Nannobrachium achirus. The sequence continues at coordinate 57,761,423 of NC_137826.1, forward strand.
CACACACACCGGGGGTCTCCTGTGTCCCCCCCCTGTTGTCCCCCCACCCAGTGCAGAGGACACACACACCGGGGGTCTGCAGTGTCCCCCCTCTGTTGTCCCCCCACCCAGGGTAGAGGACACACACACCGGGGGTCTGCAGTGTCCCCCCTCTGTTGTCCCCCTAGAGGACACACACACCGGTGGTCTCCTCTCACCTCCCCGTTGTCCCCTTCCAAAGTGTCGAGGACACAAACTCTTCTGCTCTCCTGTCCCATGTCTCCGTTGTCCCCTTCCAAAGTGTCGAGGACACGACGCGCACTCCAGTAGTCTCCTGTCTCGCGTCCCCTTCGTCCCCGTACCCAGCGAGGAGGCCGGGGCGGCGACGGAGTACGGCTTCCCCTCGTTGGCCGGCGTCAGGACCAGAAAGTCCTACGTGGTTTCCTACGACCACCGGACCCGCAACGCCTCCTGGGTGCTGGAGAGGTTGAGTCCCTCCGTCACCCAGTATGAGAGGAGGAGGAGGAACAACCACCGCTTCAAAGAAGACCACAGCGTTCACCCGTACCACCGGGCGACCCACGAAGACTACCGGGGCAGCGGCTTCGCCCGGGGCCACCTGGCCGCGGCGGGCAACCACAGGTGGAGCCGGGAGGCCGTGAACGACACGTTCTACCTGAGCAACGCCGTGCCACAGGATCCTCACATGAACAAGAACGCGTGGAACGACCTGGAGAAGATGTGTCGCTCGCTGACCAAGCGCTACCGCAGCGTCTACGTCTACACGGGACCGCTGTACCTGCCCACCGAGGAGGTGGACGGGAGGCTGTACGTGAGGTACCAGGTGTTGCTGCCCAACCACGTTGCCGTGCCCACGCACCTCTTCAAGGTGTTGGTTCTGGAGCGCTGGGACGGCGGCGTGGAGCTACGCTCCTACGTTATGCCCAACGCGCCCGTCGAAGACAGGATCCCCCTGAGACGCTTCCGGGTTCCCGTAGAATACGTGGAGAGAGCCTCGGGACTGCTGTACGTTCCAAACAAATCATGATCTACGACGTCATTCTTTTCCTAGATAGATAGATAGATTGATTGATTGATTGATTGATTGATTGATTGATTGATTGATTGATTGATTGATTGATTGATTGATAGATAGATAGATAGATAGATAGATAGATAGATAGATAGATAGATAGATAGATAGATAGATAGATAGATCGATCGATCGATCGATCGATCGATCGATCGATCGATCGATCGATCGATCGATCGATCGATCGATCGATAGATCGATAGATAGATAGATACCTTTATTATCCCAAGGGGGAAAATCAATTGCCCAGAGGCAGCACAGCAGTATAAGGTTATTTACAAAGTTACAGAGAAGTATGAAAAAAAGAGAAAAGAAAAGAAACAAGAACAGAGTACAGTAAAGAGCAAGTTACATCAAGAGAGTGAACAAATAAAATATAAATATATATATACATAAAGTGTCCAACTATCAAAAAAGTACAGTGTCCATCCAAATCAAAGTGACCATAGCAGTCAATGCTAGTTAGTTAGTGCAACTAGCACTGAATAGTCTATTGCATCAAAAAAAGTACGGTGTCCAAAACAAAGTGACCAAAGCAGTCAATGTTAGTTAGTGCAACAAGTATCTCACTATCATGTCAAACACAAGCAAAAATACTCAAAAACTACTAACACAACCTAATAGTGCAGTGTAAAAAAAAAATCAGTGCGAAAGGGAGTCACAGCCAGACGCACGTGAGCACCCTCCCTCAAGGTCCTTAGAGGTCAGAGTCAGTACAACTATAGTTCCGTCATCCTAGGTTAGGAAGGAATTCCTCGTCGATCGACCTTTGTGTGTCTCGTTGTACAGCTTAAGGGCGGCCGGTACAAAAGACTTTCCTAGTCTGTCGCATCTCCGTTCTGGGTAGGCAAAACGGTTGTTTCCTCTCTTACTCCAGTAACTTAAAAGAAATGTCAAAAGATTTCAAATAGAATCGCACCTGTGCATGGTATCAAACATGACACGGGTGCATTATCTCCTTGTATGGGCGGCTCTGTCCTTGATGTCAGTTATCTCCTTACATGGACGTAGGAGCGGTTAGCACCGCTCAAAAATACACTATATATATATTATATATTTAAAAAAAATCATTTTAAGGTATTTTAAAACAAACAAACAAATCTAAGCAATTCCATAAAATATATATATAATAATTAAGAACGATCCACTCGTCCCGGACTCTTCGCCCTCCTGGTCCCCAAACTGTGGAATAAACTCTCCAGTGGGCTGACTCACTCCCTAGCTTCCAACGTAGTCTGATGACTCACCTCTTCAGACTCCACCTAGGACCATAGAACTTACCCTGGAACTTGCCCACCCTCAATGACCAAACATGCCATTTAGATTAAGAGCTAAATGCTTAAATTGTAAATTGTAAATGTGTAGCTGTGGGTTGTCTCCTCATCTCCATATATGGGCACAAAAGGGGGCATGTCCATATATAGCATAGACTGTATAAAAGATATGGACAAAGCGAAGCCATTGGTTTCTATGCAGCGCAAATGACACAATATGGGTCCTTGATGACACAATAAGGATGTCCATAATTACAACACCAGAGGCAGCGCTACAGATCACTTTCAACCCAGAGTCAAAACCAACAAAGGGTCAAACTCTTTTTTCTGCTATACCACCAAAATGTGGAAAGCCTTACCGAAGGCCATAAAGGAGTGTGGATCACTAGCATCCCTTAAAATTGCCCTGAAAAACCACTTACAGGCAGCAGCCATTCGCAACTGGTAAAAAAACTAACCTAGCCCAACCCTACCCTCCCCTGCCCCTTCTTTGTACTTACTTACTTACTGTTTAGACTCTTTTTTTTTGTTCTCTCATTTTTCTTCTCTTTACATATCTACTGCATAGTACTGTGTTCTATTCGTCTGTCATTCAATGTTATATGAGATACTTAAATGGTTTCCTGTGGAAATAAGCTTAGTCTTTTCATGGATCTCCTTTTAGTAGACCTTGTACCAGTGAACTGTACCGTCATGAAACTGTACTTTTTCCTATGCAAACTGACAATAAAGTCTTCAATCAATCAATCAATCAATCAATGGCATGGGGGTTGCCATCATAGATTGTAAAAGCATCAGAGGATGCTATTGGCTGCCAACGGTCACGTGCAACTGCAGGGATACATAGGAGAATGTGGTCGGAGCCTCCCGAAATACAGCACACGAAGAAGAACACAGCCTGCTGCATAGATATATTAGTTGGCCACGCCCCCTACCAACTTTATCATAAATTTTAAAATAAATGGGACCTTATTTTCACAAAACGCATATCATCGTGATTGAAAGGCAATTTTTAACTAGTGATAGGAACCATAAAGTATGTATGAAAGTGTTAATTAAGGTTAGAAAACGAAAGGGGAAAATGAATGGGGTCCAATGGAGAACAGTTCTTTTTGCGATCGGCCGGGGGGGAAAACAGCGCAACTAGCGGCCAATCATAGGAAGTTTTTATTCCGTATTGGAGTCATTTTAAATCGGCGCAACTATGCCCCTGATATATAGGCATATACTGATGACACCAGGGATCTCCATATATGGGCATAAAAGGGACATGGAGAAACAGATACAGAGATTTCCATATATGGGCATATCGGTCGGATCGGTGGTGCAACGTCTAAAGCTGTCAAATAACTGTAGTGGACAAACAAGTACATGTTTTACCTCTGAGATGTAGTGGAGAAGAGTAAAGTATCAAATGACGGAAATACTCTAAATTCGCCCCGATTGTTTCCGATTCCCAAATGCATTTGGGTCTCCATCCGGAATCAATGGGGGTACATTTATTCTTTTGAATACATACTATACTGTATGTTATCTTCATTATTGATATAAAATATCAAGTTCTCCTCAAAATGTTGTACCGACAGTACAAAGGCAGGGCCCTCAGCCAATGAGGAGCAGCCAAAGGGTAGATCTTTGTGCCCATACATGGTGTTCCATGTGAGCCCGGTGTCAGACCGCCATTCCGAAACACCTCCATTCCGAAACAGGGTTAGGGTTAGGGTTAGGGTTAGGGTTAGGTTTAGGGTTAGGGTTAGGGTTAGGGTTAGGGTTAGGGTTAGGGTTGGTTAGGGTTAGGGTTGGGGTTAGGGTTAGGGTTAGGGTTAGGGTTAGGGTTGTTAGGGTTCCTAACAATGGAAATCAATGTTCGGAATCGCGGTGTTTCGGAATGGCGGGGTGTTGAACTCATGAGTAATCAATAGAAAAAGAGTCATTTAAGTAGGCCACAGTATGAATGAATGTGCTTGCTTAATGCTTAGTTTCCACCACAGAGGGTGAGCATCCTCGACATAACGCAGTGTGTGAGTAAACTGCTGGTTAGCTTCACTCACATCTAACTATTCATTTACCGAATGTCTGTCTGTCCGTCCGCCGTCTGTCTGCTGGGTGACATCACTGATACTACCATGGTAACAATGCCCAACTGACATCACTGACTGACATCACTACAGTGCCCAAATTTGGAGATCACATCACAGATTGGCCTGGACACGGAACACCATATGAAATCATTTCTGGTCCACGTCAAACTGATAAGAAGCTAGATGCGCACGCAGGTCGGTACCAAATAATAGCGATTCAAAACAGTTGTCCTTTAAACCCCACCTCCATTCACCGTCAGAACAGAGGGAGCTCCTCATGATCACCAGAGCGTCTACTGCTCGCCCAGCTGCAGTCCATGAAGCATCATTTATGCTCCGTCCTGCGACGGTGTCGCGCGCAGACCTCCAAGCTCAGAGCTGCTGCATTGGTGAGGCCATGTGAGAGGTTGAATGAACTGAAACCAGCACTCCCCAAAAGGTTTGGGGATCTGTTGGGAATTGATTACATGAAACAGCCATCTGTGCATTTAGTCTCAATGTTTGTAAACAAGAAATTGGTCTATAATATGGGCATAAAAGAGTGCCAGCCAGACAGACGGATACAGCGGGTATCGCACAACTGGACATGGATGGTGACTGTTCTGCCCAACGGGCACTGGTCTGGGTTCTCCAACATTACTTCTGAGACTCCTACATTCAGTCCCTCATGGGCATGGCACACCCCCGGGCACAGGACTGGTGGTTCATAACTCAGTGAGTAAACTGGTGGTGAGCTTCTCTCACAGGACTGGTGGTTCATAACCCAGTGAGTAAACTGGTGGTGAGCTTCTCTCACAGGACTGGTGGTTCATAACCCAGTGAGTAAACTGGTGGTGAGCTTCTCTCACAGGACTGGTGGTTCATAACTCAGTGAGTAAACTGGTGGTGAGCTTCTCTCACAGGACTGGTGGTTCATAACTCAGTGAGTAAACTGGTGGTGAGCTTCTCTCACAGGACTGGTGGTTCATAACTCAGTGAGTAAACTGGTGGTGAGCTTCTCTCACAGGACTGGTGGTTCATAACTCAGTGAGTAAACTGGTGGTGAGCTTCTCTCACAGGACTGGTGGTTCATAACTCAGTGAGTAAACTGGTGGTGAGCTTCTCTCACAGGACTGGTGGTTCATAACCCAGTGAGTAAACTGGTGGTGAGCTTCTCTCACAGGACTGGTGGTTCATAACTCAGTGAGTAAACTGGTGGTGAGCTTCTCTCACAGGACTGGTGGTTCATAACTCAGTGAGTAAACTGGTGGTGAGCTTCTCTCACAGGACTGGTGGTTCATAACTTAGTGAGTAAACTGGTGGTGAGCTTCTCTCACAGGACTGGTGGTTCATAACTCAGTGAGTAAACTGGTGGTGAGCTTCTCTCACAGGACTGGTGGTTCATAACTCAGTGAGTAAACTGGTGGTGAGCTTCTCTCACAGGACTGGTGGTTCATAACTCAGTGAGTAAACTGGTGGTGAGCTTCTCTCACATGGTCCCACCGCAGCATTCCTCCTCATGCATTCCTCTGGCGTGTGCTGCTCTAGAGAAACGCTCCACTGAGGGCCTTAATGAGGCTGTTTGTCAGAGCGTTGCAGGCAACCTGAATAGAACAGAACAGTAGCAGTGATTGTATTGACATTATTAATACCCTGTTATCACCCAGGAGGAACGGGACGGGACAGGACAGGACAGGACAGGACAGGACAGGACAGGACAGGACAGGACAGGACAGGACAGGACAGGACAGGACAGGACAGGACAGGAGGACTACTCTGCTGAATGTTCGGCCCATATCCTCTCTCAACCCTTCACCTAATTACTCTACTGTACTCTACTGTACTCTACTGCAGGGGTTCCCAAACGTTTTTTGGAGCTGTGTGGAACACAAGCTACCCTATACGTGGCCGTGTGTGTAGGTATGTGGGTATGTGGGTATGTGGGTGGGTGGGTGGGTCTGTGGGTCTGTATGTAGCCTGTATGTAGTAACCCTGGGTGACCAGAGAGGTGCTGTTGAGTCTAGCCTGCCCTGAGCATCAACTGCAATACACACACACACACACACACACACACACACACACACACACACACACACACACACACACACACACACACACACACACACACACACACACAGCTCCACTTCGAACAGAGGTTCGATTTTTTGTCTCAGGGCACCCCATGAATATTGTTCTAATCCGAGGCACCCCTACATTATAATTTTCACTCCCAGCACCTTATATTTATAGCATATCGTCGTTGTCGGGTTGAAAAAATGTCCAAAACCGTTCGTTTTGTATTTATCATCTATAAAATGTACTAAACTAGTGAAAACAGCAGATCTACAAGCACACAGATCGGCTGTTTTCACTAGTTTTGTGCGACAGTCTTGTATGATGAAGCAGGGCTTTGCTTTACCAAAAGACGTACACATTCGAAACTTGGAGATACAAGGTTTCTGCCCGACAGTGACGATATTTTAGTGATTATGTTGCGAGGAAAACGTTGAGATAATAGCCATTTTGGTTAGAACTGACTGAAAATAACTTTGTACTTCAAGTTTAAAATGATACTAAATATTTTTTTCAAGTGTCCAGATAAATTCCAAATATTATCAAATGATCTCGCGGCACCCCTGGACTGCCGTCACGGCACCCCAGGGTGCCCTGTCACCCACTTTGAAAACCCCTGCTCCATACTGTACCAGAGCACTGAGGGGTGACCAGGGTAAGTACAGTATGGGTCTTGAAATAAGACCGGAAGAACACATTTCAGTGGTGTAAAGTAACTATAAGTACATTTACCTAAGGACAATTTGGAGGTATCTGTACTTTACTTGAGTATTTCCAATACTTTCACTTCTACTCCATTACATCTCGGATCCAAAATATTGAACTTTTACTCCACTACATTTATTTGAAAACTTTAGTTACTATAGTTACTTTGCAGATATAAATTATGATATCACAAAACATACATTAACGACTTTAGCCCTATTTTACACCTAGGCTGTTTGAACATAGCCGATCTACAAGCTCACAACGTGTCGCATCGCCATGCGCTGTGAGCTTGTTGATCTGCTATTTTCAAACATTAATAGTACTTTTACTTTTCGTTCTTTAAGTACATTTTGGAGCCAACACTTTCATCCTTTTACTCAAGTACATTTTGAATTCCGGAATTTTACTTGTAACGAAGTCTATACTGCAGTAGGCCTATTGATACTTTTACTTGAGTAAAATATGTGAGTACTTTTCCCTCCACTGACACTTTTATTGTTGTCAGTAAAAGAGACCGGAAACCAAATCCATTATTCTTTAGTTTTTAGTTTTTTAGTTTTTTTCAGAAGATTTTCCAATGTGGTTAGTTATTATATTCAGTCAGTCAGATCTTGTTAATACTTTCCATGGGTTATATATGTATATAAAACCTACAGACGCTCTTAATCCCTTCACAACCTGGACTCCCTCAGACCCACCATTAGAGGCAAACCAATATTCAAACACTTGAAAGAATGGTGGAAATACTATAGCCAATCCACGAGCTCACATAACGCTTTGCTGTGAGACGTTGTGAGCTTGTAGATTGGCTTTTGTCGCTACTTGTGTGCGACACTGTAAAGGGCAGAGTCATAAAAAGATCACACCGAGTGTGAAGTGAGCGGTGCTATTTATGAGTGGGCGTACAACACACTTTGGACAACGCTGGATGTAGCTTAGCTCGTTGTGACCCTGGGCGTACAACACACTTTGGACAACGCTGGATGTAGCTTAGCTCGTTGTGACCCTGGACGTACAACACACTTTGGACAACGCTGGATGTAGCTTAGCTCGTTGTGACCCTGGGCGTACAACACCCTTTGGACAACACTGGATGTAGCTTAGCTCGTTGTGACCCTGGGCGTACAACACACTTTGGACAACGCTGGATGTAGCTTAGCTCGTTCCGGGAGCACCGCTCAAAAATCTGAAGATGCCTGAAGAAGGTCTGTTTACACCTAAAGTGTAGAATCACTAGACCAGTGTTTCTCAACCTTTTTTCTGCATGAGCTCACTTTTCATGTCCCAAGAATCCATGGGCACACCAACATAATACGGGGGTGTAAATATCGTCACTGTCGGTGAAGAAACCTTGTATTTTCCAAGTTTCAAATTTGTATGTTTCTTGGCAAAGTAAAGCCCTGCTTCATCATACAAGGCTGTCGCACAACAGTAGTGAAAACAGCAGATCTGCAAGCACACAACGCCTCGCGGTGCGAGGCGTTGTGTGCTTGTAGATCGGCTGTTTTCACTAGTTTAAATCATTTTTAAAATGGTAAATACAATACTGGCTTTCAAGCAGTTTCAAGGGGCACACTTGACCCTTCTCAGGGGCACACCAAAGGTCCCCAGGTACAGTGGTTGAGAAACACTGTCCTAGAATGTAGACGGTGTGCGGGTCGTTTTACTGCATTCTAGACGTCTGATCCCTGTCTACGCTCCCGTCTCTGAGCTGGTCAGGTGTGCATGACATGATATTTACCGCTGTTTAATAAAATCATACGGGGAGCTGTGAGACGGTCTACATTTGTTTTGATCCAGCACCCGTTGTGCATGTGCGTGTAGGGGATGAAACATATGATATTTCATCATAAAATGATGAAATATGGAGAAACGTGGTTTGTGGCTGACATCAACGATACAGTGTGTGTGCACCAACCCACAGATCCATCAGAGACCACTCACTGCAGCGGAAACCATCTAGACCAGACTAGCGGAGGAACTCCCCTCCTCCGCTCGATTGCAAAACAGCTGGGAATTTTCATATATATATATTTTTTTTTCTTAGATGGATGTTAAGCTATTAGCCAATTTACAAGCCGGTCACAATGTGTCATGGTGCGTTGATTGATTCATTGATTGACTGACTGAGACAAAACCTTTTGTAAAGAGTTGGGATTTGTATTAAACAAATACAATAAATACAAATGTTATTTGTATTAAAACAAATACAATAAATTTCACGTCTGTTTCTGTTTTCTCCAGTAACTAAAAATGCCATACTGAACTTATACCTGAACAACTGTAAGATCTATAAAAGGATCTGTTCAAATGACATGGACATTTTAATTGCATGTTAAAATGCAATAAAATGCAACAATAGTGAAACGTTGACAGAAGATGATGACACGGTGATATTTAGTGTGATGCATCGATGCAGCTCATGTTAGTTTCAAGTATCTGCAAGTTGATTCAAACAAACCGTACAAAAATGATAACACTGGCTTCCTCACAGACCAAACACACCGTGTCATGCTTTGGAAAAATGGTCAATAGTAATGTGAGTCATAAAACATGCAAGATTGCAACATTGGTCTGTCCTGGTAACTGGTCCTTTAACAATAAGGGCCGATGCATACTCCACTTTTAGAGACTAATTTATTTTGTTTCAGTTCGGGGAGTCACACTAGCTGGGGATTGAACCAAGAACCTTGATTTCCGATTCCCAAGTGACCGATCTACCTCACACTAGGGCATTAACGACTTGTGATTTTTGCAAGTCGACTCGACTCAGTAAAAAGTTGAGTTGAAGTCGACTTTATCGTTTGATGACGTCATCACATCACATCACACACGACCCCCCAATTATTTTGGGGGGTCCCCAGATGATTAACTTAATGTTGCAACATTGTTTTCTCACTCAACAGTAAACAAACCAACATATAGTTTAAGTGTATAGATAGAGGGTATCTGCACATTTCTAAAGTGACAATTTAAGGACTTTTTAGTACCTCTAAAATGACAAATGAAACATTGTCCAAATTGTCGAATATATAGAGGCAGAAATTGTGAAAATAGCAGATCTACATGCTCACAACGCCTCGCAACGAGCATGTAGATCTGCTATTTTCACAATAGAACGTTTCTTTTCTTCAACTTCGACTTTCGACTTTGTCTGGTGTGAGTCGACTTGTGTAATGAAGTCGACTGATTCGACTTGTCGACTTTTTCGTTATTGCCCTACCTCACATACCGTACAACAATTGCTTCACTTGGGTTAAAAGAACTGGGACATTTTTTATACAAAATCTCATTCAAAGTTCCAATTAAACATGACACACCATTTGAGGACCAACTCCCTGAATTCCTACGCACAGAGTTAGTTTTTGGGTCAGTACCCAGTTAGTACTGACAGCCACCACACTGCCTTGACATGTATGACATGTTGAATGGGAAAAAACAGAATGACTGCAACAGTAACATCACCAACACCAGTCAGCTAGTTGGAACACTGAGCTCACTGTGGAATATCTGAGCAACATTTTACTATGAAATGATTGTACTGTAAGGTGTGATCATTTAGGATCCATTATCTCACATGATTTCCCAAATAGTATCAGTTTACAGTTTACAGTTTAGGCATTTAGCAGACGCTTTTAATCCAAAGCGACTTACAATAAGCAGATAGAACATCACAATAATAAACAGGATAATATGTCAGTACATCAACAGCAATATAACAAATACAAATGGATATCTATCTAGGAAAAAACACAACATAATCAAAGTTCTAAAAACCTAAAAAACAAATGCTAACTAGCTTCAATATGGGCATTGATTTTTCTGTAGTGCTAAGGGTTTAGGTGGAGTCTGAAAAGGTCAGGGCGTGTACAGTTCTCTGCAAGTCATATTGTCCATTCTCCCATTTTAGTCCCTCGGTTACCACAGATGCCACCATCTGTGGCCTGGGTCTGGGGACCCCTGGGGGTCCCCAGACCCCACTTTGAGAACCAGTGCCCTAAAGACTTTAGATTGGTTCTGCAATATAGTGGTTGTTGTTCTTTTTAAAGCTCTGAATTGTTGGAAGGCGAGGTCGGACCGAAAAGAAAGCGGTCAAAATGAGCTTCAAGCTACTGTAACAATACATATTAACAGCGATACGATACGCATGATTTAAAATCATAGAGTAACTATTTCGCTTTTTTATCTGTGTGAAACGAGTGGAGTGTGCATTGTGGGTTTGTTAAGGGACAAAAATATTATTATGGATATAAATAAGTAAACACAATGATTCTCTGGTAAATACATACAGTATATTTGCACACATATTGACAAACCCGCATCTTGACATGAACACACAGATTAGCCTACAGACATTTATCAAAACCAAATGTAGCGATATGTAAAATGGCTAAATACAGCGCGCAAATGATTCAATCGATTATTTGCATTGCAAAACGATTCCATACGATACAAAGTCAAACGATACGATATTCTACAGTACATTTACATTAGAATGTAATATTGGCCTGTACATTTACATTAGAATGTAATATTGGCCTGTACATTTACATTAGAATATTCATGTTGGCGTTAGCCATTCCTTCCTCCTACAGTATAATCAATAACGTTAAACCACCAACAGAACGTTTGACAGCCCTTAACTGTAAGTATTGGCTAATGCCGTCTTCTTTAACAAGAGAAAGGAAGATCTGGGGTAAATGTAAATATGATACTTTTAAAGAGGTTTTTGGGGGCCGTTCGTGGAATGTGTTGAGCAACATGATGTGGGTGGTTTATTGGCTAATGAGGCAAGCTGGGAGGGAGTGGGACGGTGTTTTTTGTTTTCCTGCAGAATAGAGGCTGATGGATGTTCCATGATGGATGGTGCTATAAGACCTTTTAGATAGATACCATGTGCTACGTGCATGCATAGTGTGTCTGTTAATTAATTTGACACATACACCAATAGGCCTACCTAACTTCAAGCCGCCTTCGTCGATATGTAGGCCTATATACCTTGCATGTCGATACCTCGATATCGATACATTTTCGAGCCTTAGCAGGTAGCGATAGATAGATACCGTAGATAGATAGATAGATAGATAGATAGATAGATAGATAGATAGATATAAAAAATGAAATCTGTGTTCTAGATCTATACATTCTGTGTTCTAGATCTATACTTTCTATGTGCTTTAGTTCTATATTTTTATGAATTCTGAATTCTGAATGATTTTATCTGGAGGGCCAAATTGTCATGTGAAGCTTGACCAATCCTCAATTCTGCATGCACGGGACATGTACGGGACAGACAAAGCCTGTTCATTCTGGACTGGAATGACCATATATGGACATACGGGACACACAAAGCCACTCCTTGGAAGCGGCTTTCACCTCTTAAAAAATCACAACATATATTACACAAACTCAATACACACAGATCCCATAATGAGTCGTTTTTATTTCCTTGAGTGATTGTGAGGGATATTGACAGTTTTTTTTTCTTTAATTTTTTTGTGTGTTTATATTGTCTTTTAGACAGTGGTGATCCCCTTCAAAACACCCTTAAAGGAAACCATATAAAGAGGCATAAAAGGCGCCTTTAGACACGCACGCACGCACGCACGCACGCACGCACGCACGCACGCACGCACGCACACACACACACACACACACACACACACACACACACACACACACACACACACACACACATGTAATTAGAGGATGAAGTTTGCATGACCTCACCAGGGCCACTCCCACTCCTTGCCGTTAATGCGTTGACCAGTGTTTCCAAATGACCACCAAACAGGCGGGATGGGCCATCTATCTGCTATTTTGTATTTTCCATATTTGTCGTAACTACGAAGTAGGCAATGAGTGGACGAGCGCTTTGCCACGTTCCTGCCTGGTCACAGTGTGACGACAATTCACTGAATGAAAAGTATCTTACTCACCACACTGAGTGAGATTCATTCAGTCTCTGTGTGGAGAGTTCAGGGGCGTCAATTGGGTGTGGCAGGGGTATGCAGCTACCATACCCTGGGTCCAGGGGGGGAAATAAAAGTTACTTTTAAATATAAATCCATGAATGTCTCTTTGTCTATCTGCGCTGGTTATTATGTTGTTAAATTACAGTAAAATAACTACAAATGCAAAATGTAACAAAATGGTCACTTTAACAAGGTATTATAATTATATTCTCGGTCCACACTTGTATTCTCCCCATCTTAACAGAAAGGTATATTCCCAGGTTCCGCAGGTCAGCTGCACAGGTGCAATGCATTGTTGTTAATTGTGGCACGTTTACTAACATGCCAAGTTTGGCAACAGTCCGCCATTCCGAAACACCGCTATTCCGAAGCAGGGTTAGGGTTAGGTTTAGGGTTAGGGTTAGGGTTAGGGGTAGGGTTAGGGGTAGGGTTAGGGTTAGTTAGGGTTAGGGTTAGGGTTAGGGTAAGGGTTAGGGTTAGGGTTAGGGTTAGGGTTAGGGGTAGGGTTAGGGTTAGAAGTCAACGTTCGGAATAGCGGTGTTTCGGAATGGCGGGGTGTAACCGCCAAGTTTAGCTGCACTTGAACAACCATTCCAGGCTGCCAAATCCAGCCCAAGAAACCTGTGTAAAAAACTGTCAAAACTTGTTTCTTTTTTTCAGACATTGTGAAAATAGCCGATCTACATACTCACAACGCCTCGCGCTGCGAGGCGTTGTGAGCATGTAGATCTGCTATTTTCACAATAGAACCGTGTTATACAAAATGTAATGCCTCTTTTCCATGAGGACTCCCATCTTTGCCATACCCTAGCTTTTGCTGAACTGACGCCACTGGGTGAGTTGAGTAAGCCTCTGTTCTAATGAATAATGACTCAACACATTCCTGCAGGGCAGCTACATTATTTATTTCCGGAACTGCTGACCATGACACAGCAAACAGAACAACCTGTGACCGTGGTGTGACGAAAGCATTTACACAGAAAAAGATCATAATAATAAAACTAGTCAAATATATGACTGATTCATCTTGATCTCATGACCCGCTAGATAATGTGTACCATGTTAGTAATAGCAAAAAAAGAAGAAGAAAAAAAAATCCAGTCTGGCATAAATAGCCTATGTACAACCTATGTGATTATGGGCCAAAATGTGAAATGGGCTGTTATAGCGCTAACCATGAGGCCAATTTAAAAAATAAAATAAAACTAGTATCACAGCCGCCTCTACTGGGTTCATTCACTTCAATGTAAATGCCAATCTCAGCCAATCAGGATGGAATATGGACAAATCAGACAGATCCATGTCGATCCCATGACTGTAGAGATACTGTCTACCGATGTAGTCAGGGAACATTTGCAGAATACCTGTCAAATCTGGGAATAAATTCCTTACCAAACAATTTCTTCACCAATGTGTTTGTAAAGGTGTCTAGTAACATATCTAACAAAGATTGAAATTCAACATCCCTAGCAAAATGTTTGACAGCTAGGGTAATTCTGGGTCTCATTCACTTACTATACACTGTACTATAAGGGAAAAAATCACTCCCCAAAGGGGAGGGGTCTAACTAGGTGTTTTTAATTATTCTGAATCCATTGCAAGCATTTGTTTTGCACGAAAAACATTCCTTGGGCCAAAAATGGACACAATGGACTTGTGAAAAGTGATGACTCATCACTAAACCATCGTTTTTTTTTCATCTGATTTTGGCCCAATGAATGTTTTTCGTGCAAAACAAATGCTTGCAATGGATTCAGAATAATGAAAAACACCTAGTTAGACCCCAAACATGCTACTTAAAGCATATTTTTGGGAGTGATTTTTTCCCTTATAGTACAGTGTAGCCTATAGTAAGTGAATGAGACCAAGGACTTAGGGCCTACCTAATAAACTCCTTGATGCAGAGTAGTTTTGCTTTTGAAAAATTAGTTTGGTATATGCATATTTTAGTCCAACTCGTAGCGACTGGAAAGACTACACTATAGGCCAGGGGTCTTCAACGTTTTCAGGCCGGGGACCCCCAAACTGATGGGGAGATGGAGCAGGGACCCCCTACCACCTCGTAGGATGGGGGGGTCGGGGCTACGACATATTTTTTATTTTAAACATGTACAAGTTACAGCGAGCAGGGTGGGCCGTACCACTACAATTTCTAAACATACTACTTATTAACTGAGAACCAATGTCAATAATATCAACAATCTGTCAATTGCATAGTAATCATGTATTCAAGCTATTCAAAATGGATAGAATCATGATTTATTTGTAACATAAATGTGAAAAATGGCAAAAAAAAAAAAAAAAAAAAGATTTGAAATCTTTTTTTTTTTTTTTTTTTTAGCAGTAATTTTGCGGACCCCCTGCAGTACCTCCGCGGACCCCCTAGGGGTCGCGGACCCCCTGTTGAAGACCCCTGCTATAGGCTACTAGAGCATTTTAATAGGGATTGGGGAAACAAACGGAGGGAACCAAATCAAAGCGACGCTGCTTCTTCTAGTGGTTTCCTCGTTGGGCGGAAACCAAACGGCCTCTCGTTGGGCGGAAACCAAACGGCCTGTTGTGAACGAACACCAGGTTTCCCCCAGAAAGCCTGGTAGGCAATAGGATTGGTTGTAGCTCTTTTAAGTTTACTTAATGAGTTAGAGTAAAGATAATTGGGCATCGGGATCTTTAAAGAACCTGATTCAATGTTTCTCCAACTAGGAGACCCCTCCTCTGTATAGTAGAACATTATAGTTCTCAGCTGTGCTGCCCAATAGTACCACAGCATATTGGGGCATTTTAGACATGATTAAGGTCTGGAAAGATGTTCGGAAATATTTGTGCGATATCATCCCCATTTCTCGCTTGAGCCCGATTTGGGGGAATGACGCATTTGTCCCGGGTAGGGCGGATGGAGGTTTTAAGCTTTGGGCTGGAAAAGGAAGCAAACAACTAAAAGATGTTTTTGGCAAAAATAAGACTCTGCTCTCATTTGAAGAACTTATGGCTAAATGTAATATTCCTAGAACACACCTGTTTAAATTTTTCCAACTCAGGGACTTTATAAGGTTAAACAAGCACAGTCTCTGACGATTCCTCCTCTGTCGATAATAGAAAGAGCTCTCATCAGGAATCCCTTTGAAAGGGGCATCATATCTGGGTTTTATACCCTCCTGGTGGACTTCTCGCCTGAAACATCTGAATCTAGATTTAATGCCTGGAACTCTGATTTACAAGGGGAACTGACAATGGATGAGTTTAACACAGCCTGTGAGGAGGCCCAAGCACAGACTAGTAATACTTGTTTAAAACTGCTGCAATATAATTGGTTGATGAGGGTGTACATCACACCAGAAAAAATGAACAAATTTAATTCTAATATCCCGGACACTTGTATCAGATGTAACGATGATAAAGGCACTCTGTTCCATTGTTTGTGGGCATGACCAAGAATAAAGGATTTTTGGGAGGAGGTTAGAAAGGAGCTACAACGGATAGGCCTACTACTTATTAACATTGAGCTAGATCCAAAACTCTTCTTATTAGGCCTTTACCCGATCGGCCATTGGATAAAAAACAACGAGATAAAATCTCTGGATTTTCGGTTCCTACAAGCCAAAAGGGTTATCGCCCTTTCATGGAAAAAGACAGGGAAACCTAGCATCGCTCAGTGGTTTAGGGAACTGTCTTTGTGCCTTCCATTGGAAAGAATCACATACACTTTCAAAAACAAACAAGAGCTGTTTGAGAAAATATGGGGGAACTTTATTCAGTATATAAAGGGCAATGACCTTTCCCACTTGATGGAGGAATCGGAGGTGCCCTGACGAGCACTAAGAGTTGATGCATTACATTTTGTATAACACGGTTCTATTGTGAAAATAGCAGATCTACATGCTCACAACGCCTTCACAATTTCTGCCTCTAATATTTGACAATTTGGCCAATCTTTAATTTGTCATTTTAGAGGTAGGCTTATTAAAAAGTCCTTAAATTGTCACTTTAGAAATGTTCAGATACCCTCTATAGTGTATAGAGTCTATAAACTTAAACTTTATGTTGGTTTGTTTACTTTTGAGAGAGAAAAAAAACAATGTTTCACATTAAGTTGGGGAGAGTCTGGGGACCCCCGGCCCCTGGGGGGTCCCCAGAAAAAAAGAAAAACTTCACCAACTCTATGACGCTATAATGACGTAATTTACGTGCGACACAAACTTCTTCTTCTCCTCTCCTTCATGATCGTCCAATGAGCAGCCGTTCTGCAGGAGGATGGGATGCTGGCTTCTAATCTTCATCCATGAAATAACATCATGAAATAACACCCTACCCTGCTACTACATGAGCAGCACCATGGACTGTCTGTAGACACCCCGAAAACACCCCGAAAACAACCCGAAAACACCCCAGCAGCAGAGCCCTGCAGCCAGCCAGCCAGCCAGCAGGCTAATGCTAATGCTAACACCAGCAGCCAGCAGCAGCCAGAGGCCGACAGAGGAAGCCTCCATCCGGGCTTCAGAGCACAACAACACCGGGCGGCCCTCCTCCTCCGCTAGGCTAAGAAGAAGAGGCTTGGTTGGCCCTACCGTTCATTCTCTCTACTGGCCTCTATCAATGTGACAAGGCTCGAAACCCCTGGTCGTTATGTCGCGTTCATAAGAAAAATAAACTAAAAGATAGTAATATTGTGCAACATAACGGTCACTGAAGAGACACGGACTCTCCGAGGCCGGAGCTAGCTTGTTGTGTTAGCTCGGTGCTATAAAGCTAACTAGGCTAGCCTAGCTTTAGAGGCTATAGCGGGGTGTTGTTTGGCACCATGTCGTCCCGGAGAGGAGGCTATGCGGCGGGCATGGAGGCCAACGGGGCCTCGGGGAGCAGCGGCAGCTCGGCGGTCCACAACAACAGCAGCACCGGAGGATCCAACAGAAAGCAGAGCATCATCAACACCGCCAACAGGAGCCAGCAGGACTGCTATGAGCGCAAGATGGACAAGAACACTGCTTACCATGGAGCTAACCAGGTAGGTTAATATGAACATTATAAACATTATTAATATAGTTTATACTTTATACAAGAACACTGCTTACCATGGAGCTAACCAGGTAGGTTACTATTAATATTAATATTATTAATATAGTTTATACAAGAACACTGCTTACCATGGAGCTAACCAGGTATTATTAATATAGTTAATATAGTTTATACAAGAACACTGCTTACCATGGAGCTAACCAGGTATTATTAATATAGTTAATATAGTTTATACAAGAACACTGCTTACCATGGAGCTAACCAGGTATTATTAATATAGTTAATATAGTTTATACAAGAACACTGCTTACCATGGAGCTAACCAGGTATTATTAATATAGTTAATATAGTTTATACAAGAACACTGCTTACCATGGAGCTAACCAGGTATTATTAATATAGTTAATATAGTTTATACAAGAACACTGCTTACCATGGAGCTAACCAGGTATTATTAATATAGTTAATGTAGTTTATACAAGAACACTGCTTACCATGGAGCTAACCAGGTATTATTAATATAGTTAATATAGTTTATACAAGAACACTGCTTACCATGGAGCTAACCAGGTATTATTAATATAGTTAATATAGTTTATACAAGAACACTGCTTACCATGGAGCTAACCAGGTATTATTAATATAGTTAATATAGTTTATACAAGAACACTGCTTACCATGGAGCTAACCAGGTATTATTAATATAGTTAATATAGTTTATACAAGAACACTGCTTACCATGGAGCTAACCAGGTATTATTAATATAGTTAATATAGTTTATACAAGAACACTGCTTACCATGGAGCTAACCAGGTATTATTAATATAGTTAATATAGTGTATACAAGAACACTGCTTACCATGGAGCTAACCAGGTATTATTAATATAGTTAATATAGTTTATACAAGAACACTGCTTACCATGGAGCTAACCAGGTATTATTAATATAGTTAATATAGTTTATACAAGAACACTGCTTACCATGGAGCTAACCAGGTATTATTAATATAGTTAATATAGTTTATACAAGAACACTGCTTACCATGGAGCTAACCAGGTATTATTAATATAGTTAATATAGTTTATACAAGAACACTGCTTACCATGGAGCTAACCAGGTATTATTAATATAGTTAATATAGTTTATACAAGAACACTGCTTACCATGGAGCTAACCAGGTATTATTAATATAGTTAATATAGTTTATACAAGAACACTGCTTACCATGGAGCTAACCAGGTAGGTTAATATGAATATTATTAATATAGTTTATACAAGAACACTGCTTACCATGGAGCTAACCAGGTATTAATATTAATATTATAAACATTATTAATATAGTTTATACACTGCTTACCATGGAGCTGGGAACCAGGTAGGTTCATATGAATATTATTGATTTGATTGATTGATTGAAGACTTTATTAGAAGATTGCATAGGAAAAGGTACAGTTTCATGACGGTACAGTTCACTGGTACACTGTCTACTAAAAGGAGATCCATGAAAAGACTAAGCTTATTTCCACTGGATAGTTTATACAAGAACACTGCCTTCCATGGAGCTAACCAGGTAGGTTACTATTAATATTAATGTTATTAATATAGTTTATACAAGAACACTGCCTTCCATGGAGCTAACCAGGTAGGTTACTATTAATATTAATGTTATTAATATAGTTTATACAAGAACACTGCCTTCCATGGAGCTAACCAGGTAGGTTACTATTAATATTAATGTTATTAATATAGTTAATACAAGAACACTGCTTACCATGGAGCTAACCAGGTAGGTTACTATTAATATAGTTTATATACACCCTACCATGGAGCTAACCAGGTATTATTAACATTATTAATATAGTTTATATACAGCCTACCATGGAGCTGGGAGCCAGGTAGGTTCATAATATGAATATTATTAACATTATTAATATAGTTTATATTGGACAGCCTGCCATGGAGCTGGGAGCCTGCACATTGGTTAATAATATTAATATAGTTTATAATATAGGCCTACAGCCTACCCTGCAGCTGCTAACCACCAGGTTGGTTTGGTTATTCATATTACAGGCGGCAGCCGCTCGAAACTGGTAACTTTTAAACCTATCCTCACCTCACCCTCACCCCTCTATTGTAAATACTTTTAAACCTATCCTCACCTCACCCTCACCCCTCTATTGTAAATACTTTTAAACCTAGCCTCACCTCACCCTCACCCCTCTATTGTAAATACTTTTTTACACAGTTTTTTTGTTCTTCTGTTTACGAGTGCTTCATTTTTTATTTTTGTTGCTGAAGATATCTATCTACACCAGTGGTTCTCAACCTGTGGGTCGGGACCCCCAGGGGGGTCGCCAAATTTTTTGGGGGGTCCCCAGATGATTAGCTTAATGTGAAACATTGTTTTCTCACTCAACAGTAAACAAACCAACAAAGTTTAAGTGTATAGAGGGTATCTGCACATTTGTAAAGTGACAATTTATTGACTTTTTAATACCTCTAAAATGACAAATTAGACATTGGCCAAATTGTCAAATATTAGAGACTGAAATTGTGAAAATAGCTATTTTCACAATAGAACCGTGTTATACAAAATGTAATTCCTCAACTCTAACTCTTAGTGCTCGTCAGGGTGGGGGGGGTCCCCAGTTAAAATATTATTATTTTGGGGGTCACGGCCTGAAAAGGTTGAGAACCACTGATCTACACAATGGGTGCATTATAATACTGTTATAGAGAAATGAAGCTGGGACCCCCAACACTACTACATCATATCCATTATAATACTGTTATAGAGATAGAGAAATGAAGCTGGGACCCCCAACACTACTACATCATATCCATTATAATACTGTTGTAGAGATAGAGAAATGAAGCTGGGACCCCCAACACTACTACATCATATCCATTATAATACTGTTATAGAGATAGAGAGATGAAGCTGGGACCCCCAACACTACTACATCATATCCATTATAATACTGTTATAGAGATAGAGAGATGAAGCTGGGACCCCCAACACTACTACATCATATCCATTATAATACTGTTGTAGAGATAGAGAAATGAAGCTGGGACCCCCAACACTACTACATCATATCCATTATAATACTGTTGTAGAGATAGAGAAATGAAGCTGGGACCCCCAGCACTACTACATCATATCCATTATAATACTGTTATAGAGATAGAGAGATGAAGCTGGGACCCCCAACACTACTACATCATATCCATTATAATACTGTTATAGAGATAGAGAGATGAAGCTGGGACCCCCAACACTACTACATCATATCCATTATAATACTGTTATAGAGATAGAGAAATGAAGCTGGGACCCCCAACACTACTACATCATATCCATTATAATACTGTTATAGAGATAGAGAAATGAAGCTGGGACCCCCAACACTACTACATCATATCCATTATAATACTGTTATAGAGATAGAGAAATGAAGCTGGGACCCCCAACACTACTACATCATATCCATTATAATACTGTTATAGAGATAGAGAAATGAAGCTGGGACCCCCAACACTACTACATCATATCCATTATAATACTGTTATAGAGATAGAGAAATGAAGCTGGGACCCCCAACACTACTACATCATATCCATTATAATACTGTTATAGAGATAGAGAAATGAAGCTGGGACCCCCAACACTACTACATCATATCCATTATAATACTGTTGTAGAGATAGAGAAATGAAGCTGGGACCCCCAACACTACTACATCATATCCATTATAATACTGTTATAGAGATAGAGAAATGAAGCTGGGACCCCCAACACTACTACATCATATCCATTATAATACTGTTGTAGAGATAGAGAAATGAAGCTGGGACCCCCAACACTACTACATCATATCCATTATAATACTGTTGTAGAGATAGAGAAATGAAGCTGGGACCCCCAACACTACTACATCATATCCATTATAATACTGTTGTAGAGATAGAGAAATGAAGCTGGGACCCCCAACACTACTACATCATATCCATTATAATACTGTTGTAGAGATAGAGAAATGAAGCTGGGACCCCCAACACTACTACATCATATCCATTATAATACTGTTGTAGAGATAGAGAAATGAAGCTGGGACCCCCAACACTACTACATCATATCCATTATAATACTGTTATAGAGATAGAGAAATGAAGCTGGGACCCCCAACACTACTACATCATATCCATTATAATACTGTTATAGAGATAGAGAAATGAAGCTGGGACCCCCAACACTACTACATCATATCCATTATAATACTGTTATAGAGATAGAGAAATGAAGCTGGGACCCCCAACACTACTACATCATATCCATTATAATACTGTTGTAGAGATAGAGAAATGAAGCTGGGACCCCCAACACTACTACATCATATCCATTATAATACTGTTGTAGAGATAGAGAAATGAAGCTGGGACCCCCAACACTACTACATCATATCCATTATAATACTGTTGTAGAGATAGAGAAATGAAGCTGGGACCCCCAACACTACTACATCATAACCATTATAATACTGTTATAGAGATAGAGAAATGAAGCTGGGACCCCCAACACTACTACATCATATGCATTATAATACTGTTGTAGAGATAGAGAAATGAAGCTGGGACCCCCAACACTACTACATCATATCCATTTTATTCCCATTGATTTCATCGATGGCTTCATGGATTGACAGCAATATCATCAGTGTGTTTTCAGAGCCAGACCTTTTGGGAAGCTTCAATGCTTCCCAAAATTGATTGGCACAATGTGTATAATAATATATACACACGTATCTTTCACACTCTGTTGCTGATAAGGAATGCCAAGGGAATGTATTTGTCTGCTCACTGCCATTTGAAAAGATTTAGTGCGGCCATGCAGAGTTGTACTCCTGTACATACAAATGTCTCTGCAAAATGTGTACTGTATACTAAATGTATATACATTGTGCAGACATTAAAGGGGAAGACCACCCATTTTCAATGTTGAACTATGTCATTAATATACCTTAGAGGAGTGTGTATACCTTAGAGGAGTGTGGAAATTAAAGAAAAAAAGTTCCCCCTCTTCTGTGTTGCCTAGAACTGGAGGATTGATTTTGGGGTTTGTATTGCAAATCACAACATGATGACATCACACCGTTGTACCTTACAAATACAAACCCCCAAAATCAATCCTCCAGTTCTAGGCAACACAGAAGAGGGGGAACTTTTTAAAGGTATATAATGACATAGTTCAATATTGAAAATGGGTGGTCTTCCCCTTTAATGTCTCTGTATACTTGGTTGTGCCTTCTACACAGCTTCACTGCTGAAACGTTTCCTCAGGGGAATTGATCAATGATTATCACCATTCCTTTTTAGCATTCGCTCCAGGCATTCTTTTTTTTTTTTAAATCTCTTTAATTCTTACAAATAAAGTCTCCAGACAGTTTTTCGAAACAGTTTTTCCACAATCAAAGCACAAGAGTTCAGTCTGCTGCCAGCTGCAGGCACACTGAACAGTTTTTTAAAATGTTTTTTCTTACTTAATACTTTAGTTCAGGGGTTTTTAAAGTGGTTGACGGGGCACCCTGGGGTGACGGGGCACCCTGGGGTGCCGCGAGATAATTTGATAATATTTGAAATGTATTTGGACATTTAAAAATATATTTAGTATCATTTTAAACTTTAAGTACAAAGTTATTTTTCGTCAGTTCTAACCAAAATGGCTGTTATCTTGCTTTCCTCGCAACATAATCGCTAAAATATGCTATAAATATAAGGTGCTGAGAGGAATATAATAACGAAGGGGTGCCTCAGATGAAAATGATATTTATAGGGGTGCCCTGAGCCAAAGAAGTTTGTGAACCCTTGCTTTAGTTTATATAATGTAGGCATTTAGCAGAGGACAGAGGTATGTATCCTATATGGCAGGGGTTTCAAAGTGGGTGACGGGGCACCCTGGGGTGCCGGGGCACCCTGGGGTGCCGTGAGATAATTTGATAATATTTGGAATTTATTTGGACACTTAGTGTCATTTTAAACTTGAAGTACAAAGTTATTTTCAGTCAGTTCTAACCAAAATGGCTATTATCTCAACGTTTTCCTTGCAACATAATCACTAAAATATCATCACTGTCGGGCAGAAACCTCTGTCGCACAAAACTAGTGAAAACAGCCGATCTACAAGCACACAAATCGCAAGTGTGTGCTTTTAGATCTGCTGTTTTCACTAGTTTAGTTCATTTTATAGATGATAAATACAAAACGAACGGTTTTGGACATACAAGGTTTCCACCCGACAACGTCGATATGCTATAAATATAAGGTGCTGGGAGTGAGAATTATAATGTAGGGGTGCCTCGGATTAAAAAAAATATTTATGGGGTGACCTGAGACAAAAAAAGGAACCTCTGCTTGCTATATGGACCCTAGGAAGACTAGCTGTGGCCTCTTCGCCAGCTAATGATGATTCCTGAAGTCGGTGACGTCGGATGCGTTTTGGGTCTGTGTCCCCAGGGTAACATGACGGTGACGTCCCTGAAGTCTCGGCTGGCGCCCACCATCCAGACGGCCATGTCTGCCTGCGTGGACACCCTGCTGGGGGAGGTGGTCCTGGTGCTCAACGAGACCCAGCAGGAGCTGCTCAACAAGGAGCAGGAGAACCAGAGGCTCAAGGTGAGGGTTAGGGGAGAGCAGGAGAACCAGAGGCTCAAGGTGAGGGTTAGGGGAGGTGGTCAACAAGGAGCAGGAGAACCAGAGGCTCAAGGTGAGGGTTAGGGGAGAGCAGGAGAACCAGAGTCTCAAGGTGAGGGTTAGGGGAGGTGGTCAACAAGGAGCAGGAGACCCAGAGGCTCAAGGTGAGGGTTAGGGGAGAGCAGGAGAACCAGAGGCTCAAGGTGAGGGTTAGGGGAGGTGGTCAACAAGGAGCAGGAGAACCAGAGGCTCAAGGTGAGGCCTGTCACTGTTCCACACCTGGAAAGGGTTTGGAATTAAACCCATTTTAGGAACAAACAAGGTAGCTCGCACTCACTTTCTTCGTCGCTCCAATTTTCATTTAGCAAGCAGCAAAAAATAGACGTTTCGACCAGTGAGGTCTTCTTCAGTATCGACACGACCTACTGAAGAAGACCTCACTGGTCGAAACGTCTATTTTTTGCTGCTTGCTAAATAAAAATTGGAGCGACCAAGAAAGTGAGTGTGAGCTACCTTGTTTGTTCTTAGTATTACTGCACTGTCAGTTACAGCTCAGCACAGGAGGATGTGCGTTATTTTTTCTCTAAATGTTATTAATCAAATGTCTTGTAAAATAGCAGATGTAGCAAAAGTAGCAGATCCACAAGATCGAAACGCGCCACGATTTTGATGGGAGGGGGCATGCGTGCAAGTACCTAAATGTGTCTTTTTAGACACAATAAGCAGCTGATTTCTGCCCATGAAAGATTGCTGTGTGTTTTTGGAATGGTGTCTGAAAAGGCATATTTAGCCACTTGTACGCATGCCCCCCACCCACTGAAATCAAAATCTCTAAAATGGCTAAAATGATAGAAAGCAGTGAATGAAAACATTTTAACACTCCTCTTTTCTTTTCTCTCATTACAATCTCAAATATGAACCCTGGTTGTAAAAAGAAAAAAAAAAAACAAGTTGTCCTTTAACACTGGTTCAAGAGCCTCATTATTGCCCCGTATATGCTTGCTATAGGCCTGGAAATGGGATACAATGCTTTGGAAACGAGAAGAAATGTAAGAAATGTCATTGTGGAACACTTTAGGCTAGGGGTGGGCGATATGGCGATAATTATCGTTGAGACGATACAATGTCTCCATGATATGCCTTTTCAGAGGTATCATATATATATAATGTTAACTCTATTATTATTAATATTAACTCTGACAGTATACACATGAAACCAAATGGACCTGTAAGGGTCCATTTGGTTTCATTTGTATACTGTCAGAGTTACATATTTGTAAAGTTCAATTTAGACCTCCAAAAAGGAACCCAGAGAGTCTAGTTTTTGTCAAGTAACTTGAAAAATAACCATAAAAACCAACGCGAAAAAGAATCGTGATAAAACCGTGATACAGCTTGGGAAAATATGGTGATATAGTATTTTTCCATATGGCCCACCCCTGGGTTAGGGGAGGTGGTGCTGTATATAAATATGGTGATATAGTATTTTTCCATATGGCCCACCCCTGCTTCAGGTGATATAGTATTTTTCCATATGGCCCACCCCTGCTTCAGGTGATATAGTATTTATCCATATGGCCCACCCCTGCTTCAGGTGATATAGTATTTTTCCATATGGCCCACCCTGCTTCAGGTGATATAGTATTTTTCCATATGGCCCACCCCTGCTTCAGGTGATATAGTATTTATCCATATGGCCCACCCCTGCTTCAGGTGATATAGTATTTTTCCATATGGCCCACCCCTGCTTCAGGTGATATAGTATTTATCCATATGGCCCACCCCTGCTTCAGGTGATATAGTATTTTTCCATATGGCCCACCCCTGCTTCAGGTGATATAGTATTTTTCCATATGGCCCACCCTGCTTCAGGTGATATAGTATTTTTCCATATGGCCCACCCCTGCTTCAGGTGATATAGTATTTATCCATATGGCCCACCCCTGCTTCAGGTGATATAGTATTTTTCCATATGGCCCACCCCTGCTTCAGGTGATATAGTATTTATCCATATGGCCCACCCCTGCTTCAGGTGATATAGTATTTTTCCATATGGCCCACCCCTGCTTCAGGTGATATAGTATTTTTCCATATGGCCCACCCTGCTTCAGGTGATATAGTATTTTTCCATATGGCCCACCCTGCTTCAGGTGATATAGTATTTTTCCATATGGCCCACCCTGCTTCAGGTGATATAGTATTTTTCCATATGGCCCACCCCTGCTTCAGGTGATATAGTATTTTTCCATATGGCCCACCCTGCTTCAGGTGATATAGTATTTTTCCATATGGCCCACCCTGCTTCAGGTGATATAGTATTTTTCCATATGGCCCACCCCTGCTTCAGGTGATATAGTATTTTTCCATATGGCCCACCCTGCTTCAGGTGATATAGTATTTTTCCATATGGCCCACCCTGCTTCAGGTGATATAGTATTTTTCCATATGGCCCACCCCTGCTTCAGGTGATATAGTATTTTTCCATATGGCCCACCCCTGCTTCAGGTGATATAGTATTTTTCCATATGGCCCACCCTGCTTCAGGTGATCTAGTATTTTTCCATATGGCCCACCCTGCTTCAGGTGATATAGTATTTTTCCATATGGCCCACCCCTGCTTCAGGTGATCTAGTATTTTTCCATATGGCCCACCCTGCTTCAGGTGATATAGTATTTTTCCATATGGCCCACCCTGCTTCAGGTGATATAGTATTTTTCCATATGGCCCACCCCTGCTTCAGGTGATATAGTATTTTTCCATATGGCCCACCCTGCTTCAGGTGATATTGTATTTTTCCATATGGCCCACCCTGCTTCAGGTGATATAGTATTTTTCCATATGGCCCACCCCTGCTTCAGGTGATATAGTATTTTTCCATATGGCCCACCCTGCTTCAGGTGATATAGTATTTTTCCATATGGCCCACCCTGCTTCAGGTGATATAGTATTTTTCCATATGGCCCACCCCTGCTTCAGGTGATATAGTATTTTTCCATATGGCCCACCCTGCTTCAGGTGATATAGTATTTTTCCATATGGCCCACCCTGCTTCAGGTGATATAGTATTTTTCCATATGGCCCACCCTGCTTCAGGTGATATAGTATTTTTCCATATGGCCCACCCCTGCTTCAGGTGATATTGTATTTTTCCATCTGGCCCACCCTGCTTCAGGTGCGTCTGGAGGTGTCGGAGCGGGAGCTGAAGACGCTGCAGGAGTGCCTGTGCTCGGCCCAGAAGCTGATCGACCAGCTGCAGATCACCTACTCCGGGAGCCAGGGCGTGAGCCAGTCTGTGTTCGCCCCGCTCACCTCCATGAGCTCCATGGGCGGGCCGGGGGGCATGGGGGAGCGGCCCGGGGACCACCAGGGGGCCCGGGGGGGCGGGGGCGGCGGCGTGAACGGGGCCGGCGGCGTGGACCTGGGCGGCCTGGCGGGCCAGGTGGACGAGAGCCTGCATGGGTTCGAGTCCCGCGACGACTACAAGATGTGTCAGCTGTCCATCCAGCCGGACGGCTCCGTCACCAACCACGCCATGGACTCCTACTCCAACGCTCACATGCAGTGTGACGCCAACAGGACAGGTACATGTATAGATAGATAGATAGATAGATACCTTTATTATCCCAAGGGGGAAATTTAGTTGTCCAGTAGTAGCACAGCAGTATACAGTTATTTACAAAGTTACAGAGACGTAAGAAAGATAGATAAGAGGGGAAAAAAACAAAACAAAGACAAGAGCAGTACAGTACCAATAAGGAGAAGGTGCATCAATAGAGGGGGCGAATAATATATAAGTATATATATATATATGTATGTAGTAGTGTTGCCCGATCCCGATCACGTGATCGGATCGGCCGCCGATATGGCCGTTTTTATAAGATCGGAGATCGGGGAAAAAAAATCGAAAAAAAAAAAAAGTTTTTTTTTTTTTTTTTTTCAAAAAAATATTTTCTGGGAGTACTGAAAGTTACAGGTAAGGTGAATGCGATATGAAATGTAAGCTTACCATAATCACAGTAATCCTTAATCATTTTCAATCATATTCAAGGGCTTTTGGAGAAATGAGACAGACAGAGCACTGCAGAGGGAAGGTGATTGTGTCAGACTCTGTGTACAGCTGGCAGCTGATGCCAATAAGTAGTAATTGGCCCCTTGCTAATGGATCAAAGGAAGGCAATTATGTCTCTGTGCACTGTCAACTAGCTCAGTGGTTCTCAACCTGTGGGTCGGGACCCCCAGGGGGGTCCTCAAATTATTTTGGGGGGGTCCCCAGATGATTAACTTAATGTGCAACATTGTTTTCTCTCTCAACAGTAAACAAATCAACATAAAGTTTAAGTGTATAGAGGGTATCTGCACATTTCGAAAGTGAAAAATTAAGGACTTTTTAATACCTCTAAAATGACAAATTAAACATTGGCCAAATTGTCAAATATTAAAGCCAGAAATTGTGAAAATAGCAGATCTACATGCTCACAACTCCTCGCGTTGCGAGGCGTTGTGAGCATGTAGATCTGCTATTTTCACAATAGAACCGTGTTATACAAAATATACTTCCTCAACTCTTCAGGGTCGGGGGTCCCCAGTTAAAATATGATTATTTTGGGGGTCACGGCCTGAAAAGGTTGAGAACCAAGTGATAGAATGAATAGAATTTTTTTTTTCTTCTTAATGCCTTGCCAAAAGATCGGATCGGGAAAGATCGGGATCGAATCGGAAGCAATAATATTTGATCGGTATCGGATCGGGAGCAAAAAAACCCTGATCGGGGCATCCCTAGTATGTAGTATGTAGTATGTTAGAACACTACTCCAACAGAACAGGTACATGTATGTAGTATGTTAGAACACTACTCCAACAGGCCAGGTACATGTATGTAGTATGTTCTACAACACTACTCCAACAGGCCAGGTACATGTATGTAGTATGTTCTACAACACTACTCCAACAGGCCAGGTACATGTATGTAGTATGTTCTACAACACTACTCCAACAGGCCAGGTACATGTATGTAGTATGTTAGAACACTACTCCAACAGGCCAGGTACATGTATGTAGTATGTTCTACAACACTACTCCAACAGGCCAGGTACATGTATGTAGTATGTTAGAACACTACTCCAACAGGCCAGGTACATGTATGTAGTATGTTACAACACTACTCCAACAGGCCAGGTACATGTATGTAGCATGTTCTACAACACTACTCCAACACTCACATGCAGTGCTCTGACTAGCAGACGCTTTTAATCCAAAGCGACTTGCAATAAGCAGGTAATACATCACTATAATAAGCAAGATAATATGTCAGTACATCAACAACAATACAACAAATGCATAGGAATATCAATCTAGAAAAACAATAACATAGGTAGACCACGCACAAAACTTTTCTAAAACCTAAAAATGCTATCTAGCTTCATGTGTGGTCATCGAGGGAAGGGGAGTGTTAAAGTAGTGCTATGGGTTTAGGTGGAGTCTGACAGACCAGGTACATGGACAATACTGCTGCCTTCAGTTGTCTTGTCATTTGTTTATAGCAAACCTATGACAAATGGGTCACTGATTCTTAAAAAAGGACTGTGAAAATCTCTGTTTTCAACCTGGTGTCTATATTTCGGGCATGTCATTATAGGCCTTTGCTAGATCAGCTATTTTTCAACATAGGGCTACATACACATGTAATGATTATTATGGGTAATTGATGAGCACAAGCAGTTTTCAACTTAGAGAATTGCTTTATTTAGAAGTAACAACAGTGTTTAGTTTATTAGCAACTTGTTATGAAAAAGAAAATAGAACAACATATCCAAGAAACAAGATGCTATGCAAAGAAAGGGAGATTATTTGGAATCCTTTCCCTAATGGAATTAAGTGTTCTGTGATTAACAGGTTGACAGTTAAATAAGCACAACAAGTTAACAAGGGGAGAAGCTGCGCTATAAAGTGTAAAATATGGATGTAGACACAGGGTTCCCACGGTCATGAAATTCCTGGAAATATTTTGAAATTAGAAAAATATTTTTCCAGTATTGGAAAAGTTTTGGAATGTATCAAGGGTCCTGGAAGGTCCTGGAAAAAATAGCTATGCATTGTCTTTGGTTATTGATTTTGTTAATACCTCTGAAATTACAAATTAAACATTGGCCAAATTGTCTCAGAGGCAGAAATTGTGAAAATAGCCGATCTACATTTTAGATTCAGAATAGCATGTGGATCTGCTATTTTCACAATAGAACCGTGTTATACAAAATTCCTCAACTCTTAGTGCTCGTCAGGGTGCCGGGGTCCCCAGTTAAAACATGATTATTTCGGGGTCACGGCCTGAAAACACTACACTACCTTATCTTTGGGCATTGCACATAGGAGTAAGCGACCTGTTATTGAGCTGAATTATTGTTATATAGTCCTGGAAATTGGGTTAAATATTCTGGAAAGGTTTTGGAAATGAATTGGTAAAAATGTGTGGGAACCCTGTAGACAGCAGTAGTTTTAACAGGAACACTGCAGCAGTATTAAACCCATTTAGGCCACAGCGCGGCACCGCGCTGCGAGCTTGTAGATCTGCTATTTTTGAAAAATCATGATATTTCTTTGCAAGTCTTAGAATATACCTATTTAAAAGCGAACATTTGTAACTCAAATATTTGCTTCTGGGTGGTCCCTGGAACAACATGTTTTGAGATGGGGGTCCGCGGCCAAATACCTGTAATTTTGGGGGTCCTTGACATGAAAAAGTTTGAGAACAACATGATTTAGAAGAAGGATTTGGAAGTCTGGTCAAAGATCAGGTCAAAGATATTCAAATACTTGCACTCATTTTCACTATTTTTCAAAAATAGCAGATCTACCAGCTCGCAGCACGGCACTCGGTGCCGCGCTGTGAGCTTGTATATCTGCTATTTTTCAATAGTTAAAGCATAAAATAATGGTTAAAGTGGTTCAAATCTAACGCGACTCGAGCGCGTTCCAGGTATTTGAGAGTTAACAGGAACACTGTGTTGTGTTGTAGATGACAGACAGCAGCAGGCTTCGGGAGGCGGCGGAGGCTCCAGGTTCGAGATCAAAGAGGAGCAGGGCGGGGCCGGGGGGGTGCAGGGGCAGCAGGCCGGCAGGAAGGACGGGGGGGTGGGGGGGGGCATGCGGGGGGGCGACGGAGGAGGAGAGCAGGGCGACCTGGGGGGCTACATCCAGCCTAGCGGAGGAGGAGGAGAGGAGGGCCCGTCGTCCCGGTCCTTCACGTACCCGCTGCGCCACCCCAAGCGCGGCGGCCCCGACGGCGGGCAGAAGCCGCTCGCCGTCTCCAGGACTTCGGCGGCGGGCGGGACGCGGGCGGACGGCGTGTCGTCGCCGGGCCGCGCCGCCGCCAACAACCACCACCACCACGACGACTCCTCGGCGTCCTCCAACAAGGGCGGCGAGTCGGACGGCCCCACCAGCGACCGGCCGCACCACTGCCTGGAGTGCGGCAAGACCTTCCGCCTCATCTCCTCGCTGAAGAAGCACATCCGCATCCACACGGGCGAGAAGCCCTACCCGTGCGGCGTGTGCGGCCGCCGCTTCCGCGAGTCGGGCGCCCTGAAGACGCACCTGCGCATCCACACGGGCGAGAAGCCCTACTCGTGCTCGGAGTGTGGCAACTCGTTCCGCCACCTGGACGGCCTGCGCAAGCACCGGCGCACGCACACGGGCGAGAAGCCCTACGTGTGCGCCGTGTGCGGCAAGCGGCTGTCGCGCCTGCAGCACCTCAAGCACCACCAGCTCATCCACACGGGCGAACGGCCCTGCTGCTGCCCCTTCTGCAACCGCAGCTTCAAGGAGCCCGCCGCGCTGCGCAAGCACGTGCGCACGCACCGCGAGGAGGCGGGCCACATGGGCCTGGTGGGCGGCGTGGGCGGCGGGGAGGACCCCGGCGACGCCGACGCCATGGACGACGCCATCAACAGCCTGCACCCCGCCGCCCCCTCCCCCACCCAGATGAGGTTCGGGGAGTGGGGTGCCGAGGACGACGACGCCTCCGTGGTCGACTGCGTGTAGCGGCGAGAGGGGGGCGGCGACACGCTGGTCGATGGCGGCGGAACCCGCTGTCCCGTCCCTCCCTTCCCTCCGTGATTCTCGTTAAGCGGGAATAGGCTCTCATGCACAGCAGCAGCCATATTGTAAAGAAATTGGGCTTCTTCCTTCACAGGTGTTATCAATGATGCTGATTAAAGCTCTGTTCCATTCTGCTCAGAGTCAGTGGATGTGTTTACATGGACAGATAGAATCCTCTTTTATTCAGAATGAAAATGCTCGTGTAAACACCTCAGAATGGAATGGAACATTCCATTTCATACCGAGTTAATTTTCATTTGTGTTTGGAGGGGTGGTTATATTATATACCGTTTGATTCTGCTCTAACAGAATCACCTTGCTGATAATTGTGTCATGTTGGCTCACTGGAAACACTCTGCTACACCAAGGGGTTCCGTTCCAAATGACCCTTATGGCCCTAACATAGTACAGTCTGTGGTGATAAGCCATCACTGTGGTGTAGTTTTCTATAGCCATCACCTAGGCATTGTTATACGTTTTTAGGTGATAGCTAGAAAACAACACCGAGGTGAAGTGATAGCTCTTCACCTTGGACTCCGATAGAGGCTTTACAAGTCTGTAACAAATGGAACCAAATGGACCCCTATGCGTCCATTTGGTTCCATTATGGTGGTCCCTGAAATCTAAACGTTAGAGAACCACTGTGCTAACACTAAATGGAACAGAGCCTTCAACAGAATCATTGGTAACACCTGTGAAGGAAGTAAGAAAGAAGCCCACTTTCTTTACAACATGGCTGCTGTGCGTGGAGCTTGTTTCTCCAGATGTAAAAACAAGTTTTTAAGAGTCTTCCTTGTATATTTCATACATGTGGTGGAGGAGGAGGATGATGATGCCTGGTTTACACCTAGTTCTGTGCTGATGTCTGTCGCTGCACCCCCCCCCCCCCCCCCCCCCCCAAGCAGACCGACTGCCCGTCGGCTGCTCGTAGGGCATTCACGAATAGTGATTTTTAGTATTCTAATTATTCAACCTCAAAGTATTCGAATAGTCAAATAATCGACAGGACTGGCCAAACTGTCAAATATTAAGTAAGCAAGTGGCGAACATTGTGAAAATATCAGATCTACATGCGTTGTGAGCATGTAGATCTGCTATTTTCACAATATTTATCTGTGGAACTGAGTTACATTAAATGTAATTCCTACAATTCCAAGTGCTTGTCTGGGTGGGGGGGCCCCAGTTCAAATATGTTTATTTTGGGGGTCACGGCCTAAAAAGGTTTGAGAACCCCTGGTATAGAGCATTAACAAATTCATCCACCAGGGGCATTGACAACTCATTCTTATGACTTCCTATCTAGACAACAATAAAAAAATAAAGATAAGCAAATATTCGACTTCGGTGAACAACGTCGAACAGTGACTTTGATATTCGAATATTGGGTGAATGCCCTAGCTGCTGGCGGGTGGCAGCAACAGAACCTTTACTCCAGCGCTCAGCTACGTGTGAATCACGTTTTTAAGGAAGTGTAGGCTGTGTACTGTACTGTACTGTATATCCCTAGCCTTGGAGTGTTGTTTAATGATCAGGGTAGCCTAATCTGCCGTTCTTTGTGTTACAACTTTTGTTTTTGTAGATGTAAAAGTAGCTTTTAGAATAATAGACTTGTACATCCAGTTTTCTTTTTGTTTTTCCTCTTTTTTTTTCTTTCTTTTGAAGTAACACCAAGTATTGTTTTGTTTTGTTTTGTTACATCACCCTTCTAGAAGAATCCCGTATTGGCAGTAGCTTAAGAGACGGGGAATGAATTAGCCTGAATCCGTAAACCCCCAAGACGTGCCTCGAGCAAAAGCACTCGACCCTCCTACCATAGGCCAGTGGTTCTCAACCTGTGGGTCTGATTAGCTTAAGTGTAACATTGTTTTCTCACTCAACAGTAAACAGACCAACATAAAGTTTAAGTACATAGAGGGTATCTGCACATTTATACAGTGACAATTTAAGGACTTTTTAATACCTCTAAAATGACAAATATTAGAGGCAGAAATTGTGAAAATAGCGCCCAGTCAAAATATGATTATTTTGGGGGTCGCGGCCTGAAAAGGTTGAGAACCACTGCGATAGGCCTACTCTCCTACAAATACTCCTACGATAGGCCTACTCTCCTACAAATACTCCTACGATAGGCCTACTCCTACACATGTGCTGTAGCAAAGTGGGTAGCAGACAGCTCCAAGTCCCCCCAGAGTTAGAATCCTAGCCTAGTCAGTTAATAATAATGATTATGATCCCTGCATGCACATTAGGCATAGATTGAATTAGCTAACAGTGTTTTTTATTATTAGTACTGATGCAACACTTTGTACAACTCCCACTTATATTTTATTTGTAGTGAATGTATGCCTGCTGAGTTAATGGTGCATGCTAGCTCCATCACCAAGCGTATTATTATTATTATTATTTTTATTGAGGGGTGATCACATAGTTTCTGT
Source organism: Nannobrachium achirus (assembly GCF_963921795.1). Lineage (NCBI taxonomy): Eukaryota > Metazoa > Chordata > Actinopteri > Myctophiformes > Myctophidae > Nannobrachium > Nannobrachium achirus. Next base: position 57,796,820 of record NC_137826.1, read on the forward strand.
GGTTCTGTGTGTATGCCGTCTTGGTTCTCTTTATATATTTAAACACAATAAGGTTTATTTTTTCCATGCAGGATAAAATGCGCGGAGAGAACGGCATACATTATTAACCATTAGTCTGTGTAGGACGGGCTGGGTCGGCCCAAATAGAGGGACGTGAGAATGGTCATCAGCTAGGCATGGGACCATATGAAAATGTCATGTCACGATTATTGTGACAAAAGAAAACGCAATTATCGCGATAATCAAATTCCATTATCCTGGGGCGGAACATTTGCCAAAAATAATAGATCTACAAGCTCACAACTTGTGAGCTTGTAGCTTGGCCATTTTTTTGGCAAAAAACATTTGATAGAGATTGAAAAAAAGACTTAGCAAGTATGTATATTATAAGTACCTTTTACCCATTATAGAGGGTTTAAGTGGTACCGCATATGCAGCTCGGAAAAAAATAAAGGTGAATTGATCCCAGTGCATGACGGAGGATGATTTCACAATACTTTAAACCTCCACAATACGATTATCGTGAGTGTTTTTTAATCACGATAAACGCTAATATGGCTTATCGTCCCATCCCTAATCTTTCTGCCTCCGCTGTACATGAGTTACCTCTTAGTCCATGGGCCATACGAGATGTCGGTATCCAAAAGGTGGCAAAGGTTATCATGCATTTTTGAAAAGCTCTATATCTGTAGATTATAATTTGGTATGATAACCCTTTCTCACTTGTGGGTGGCCGTTTTAGCCCAAGGAATGTTTTTTTATGCAAAACAGATGTTTGCAATGGATTTAGAATAATGAAAAACCCCTAGATAGACCCCTCATATTATGCTACTTAAAGCAGATTAATTTTTTGCTTTTTTTCCCCCTGTAATGTAAAGTTAATGGGACATAAACTATAGCGGCTGATAACACCAATTTAGCCGTGTCTCAAAATATAATCTACAGATATAGAGCTTTTCAAAAATGCATGGTAACCTTTGCCACCTTTTGGATACCGACATCTCGTATGGCCCATGGACTACTGTACATGAGTTACCTCAACCCCGTCTTTCTGCCTTGGATCACCTTCTGCCCTGTTACTGTTAGGATCCCACAGAGATCACATGGATCACCTTCTGCCCTGTTACTGTTAGGATCCCACAGTGATCACATGATCACCTCCTCCCTGTTACTGTTAGGATCCCACAGTGATCACATGCAGCCTCATCGCTCCCGTTTTCAGACAGTATTTTAACATCTTGAACCCTCTTAAAAGCCTACTTAGTTTACCCAGGTCCCCCAGGGCTCAGTACTACCAGGTTCTACTTGTATTTCCCTCCACATCAAGATCTCTTGGCTGTGGAAATGGACCATCTATTAAATAAAGCTCCAGATGTCTTAACTCCAGGTTATGTGGCCTCTTGGCCTGTCTAGCTCTAAATAACAGTGCTGACCTCTGTCCTGGTAAATGTTGGTGTGTTTGAGTCTTCAGACGAGCTGTGTATGGAGTATAGAGTCGACCAGGGAACACAGAACTGTGCACAGTATCAACTCTAAAAAGTGTCTATTTTAATCACTTAATCCCTAACTACTAACTCGTAACGAGAAATAGTGAAAATAGTCCATCTATAAGCCCACAACAAGGCTTATTAGAGCTGCTATTCTATAAAGATTTTTATTTTTATAAACACTTTCTTGGCCAAAATAGGAATGCCAGAGATGATGCAGTTAAAAGCTACACAGCTGTAAGTTGTATGTGTGGTTGTCTGTCTCCCTCTCCTGGCAGAAAGAGGCAATTGCAACGACGTGGCCAATGCTGTAGAATAGAGACATAACAAACAGACCTAATGTGGTCTGACTTAAAACAACTTTATTGACGTTGTCAACCAATGTCAACCATCATGGGCGTCCATCTGGCGTTTCATTACAGACCTCTGAACATATGTTAGATGCATTGTAATGTTAAGAAGTTAAAGTGGTGCTCATTAAAATAACACTATTTGGAGGTTAAGATATTCTTTTAAATATTTTCCTAAAATGCTCTACCATACAGATTGGCTTTCAAAATCAAAATGCTATTCATTAAAATAAAATTAGTGCCGGATCTTATCTTGACAAGTCCATTTTTACCCTGTTCAGAGTTAAATTAACGTTGAGTTTTAGATAAAACTCATAAGAGTTTAAATGCAGTTTCTCAGCACTTGAACCCTGAACACCAGGCGTTGGTTCCTATTCTGGGCAACTTGCAGCGAAAACTTCCAATCTACACGCTCACAAAGCGTCTCCACGTGTGAGCTTGTCAATCCGCATATTTTAGTTTTTGGGACCCTTAAGAATTGTAACGATGCAGGTTTCATTAATTGTAATTACATATCAGAGATCCAAGTCCACATAACAGCTCTGAACAGTGTTGATAAAAACAGTTATGGAAATGGTTACACGTAATGGAACCAATTCTGTTGTTTTATCCTCGATGTGTCTACGGTATATCTACCAGCGTCTGTGCATACTTTTAGTATTAACCCTCAAATACTTGAAACACGCCTGAGTCGCGTTAGATTTTAACCACTTTAACCATTAATTTATGCTTTAACTATTGAAAAATAGCAGATATACAAGCTCACAGCGCGGCACCGAGTGCCGCGCTGTGAGCTTGTAGATCAGCTATTTTTGTCTTTGCACTTGTCCTCTAAATCAGCTGTTCTCCAAACCTTTCACGTCAAGGACCCCCAAAATTACATGTATTTGGCCGCGGACCCCCCCCCCCCCCCATATCAAAATATGTTGTTCCAGGGACCCCCCAGAAGCAAAGATTTGAGTTACAAAGGTTTGCTTTGAAAACTATTTATTGAAAAATGTGCTCTCATTTTCACGATTTTTCAAAAATAGCGGATACACAAGCTTGTAGATCTGCTATTTTTCAATAGGTAAAGCATTCAATAATTCTACCTAAATGGCGTAACATGACTCCAGTTTTCAGAGTGAAAATGGGGAAGGGGATCTTGGTTTGGAGCCCTGGGGAATCTGGTCAACTGAAGTAGAGCCTTTTTAAAGTGGTTCAACGAAACAAAAACTAGTTTTGCTCCTTGTATTTATGATTCAGTGTTGAAGTTCTCCTCGTTCTTGTATATCGGACCATAACCTCAACCCATAGCATTCCTTTCATCCTACCAGCCGGTGCATGATGCGTACAAGTCTGTTTGATTTTTTTCTTCCCTTTTATACTTCAAATACTGTAAGATAACCGGCTGTGTGTATGAACGTGTGCGCGTGTGCATGATGTGTGTGTGTGTGTGTGTAGCTCTCCCAAGCACTGTTTTTATTTCTTTGCTGTAAATAAATGTTTTTTTTTTCTTATCTTATCATGGTTATATAAGGGTAAAAATCTTGTGTGGAAAAAGGTTGATGATGTGCAACAGAGTTTAACCACTTGAGCTTCTTGTTTTATACTTTTACGTAGGGCTGTGTGTGTCGCACGGGGCAGGAAAACATAGAGCTCAGCTCCATATATGGACATCTAAGTGATGATCCAGTCATCTCCATGTATGGATATCCAGGGTTTGATGTGTTCTGACGTCACATGACTGCCAAGACTGCCGACGACTCATCACCTGGGGTCAGCTATAGACATTGAGGCGGGACGGACGGACGGACTGACGGACAGGATCTGCTGGTTTTCATAGTAAACTGCCCCCGTCTGGGAGATCGGCTCTCTCGTCTCCGCCTCTCTTTGCTGATGCGCTGGAAACAGGGACGACGTTGCATTTCCTCTCGTCTCCGCCTCTCTTTGCTGACGCGGTGGAAACAGGGACGACGTTGCATTTTCCTGGCGTTGCGTGCGCACCTGCTTGCGCAGCGCGGCCTGCTCCTTGAAGTTGTGGGCTGCAGGAGGGGCAGAAGAAACCTTTTTTTAGAGTCGTAAGTATCAGTATAATAACTAGCCAGCCCTGAAACATGACGATCGTATCTTAACCACCCGCTGTGGTTCCGGATTTGACGTGATTTCGGGCAGAGCGACTTAATTTGCCGCTTAACAGCTACACCAAACATTCAGTTTTCACAAACAAAGTACTTGAAGGACAACTTTGTTTTTTTAGAACAAGGGTTCATATTTAGATTGTAATTAGAGAAAAGAAAAATTGAGTGTTAAAATGTTTTCATTTGCTTGGTTCTATTGTTTTATCGCGTTTACTTTGCTAAAATGTGGGGCATGCGTAGTTTGCGTACGCATGTGGGCATGCGTACAAGTGGCTAAATATGTATTTTTAGACACAATAAGCAAGCCGTTTCTTTATTGCTATTTACAGTAACACTTCTAGCCCCCATAAGTCACATCCAACCATGAAAGGTTGCGTTTTATCTTGGGAATGGGTTTATTCTGTGTAAAATGACATATTTAGCCACTTGTATGCATGCCCCCAACCACCTTTAATCAAGGCTCACGCCTGTCTAAATAACAGTGTGTTCTATAATTATCTGTATCCTCTGTGCTTTAATAAGAAGCCTTTTTATCCGATCGTTTTCTGTTGCCCTGTTATTCACGTATTGACGTATTCACGTATCGCGTCACCTCTGTTCACTTCCGTGAGCGGAGATGACGCGACTCCAATACATGCAGGGCTCTGGGGCAAACCAGGAGATACAAGGAAACAGAAAACCATCTGATAAAAAGGCTTCTTATTAAAGAACACGAAGATACGGGTAATTATAGTAGGGCGTACCGTATTTAGACACGCGTGAGCCTTGATTAAGCACTTTTGTTTGTGAAATCTGAATGTTTGTGTAGCTGTAAGCGGCAAATTAAGTCGCTCTGCCCGAAACCCTGTCAATCCGGAACCATGACGGTCGTTAAGATACGACCGTCATGTTTCAGGGCTAAATAACTACCATGCTATGTAAATATGTAATCCTATTTCCACTTGGCTTCCCCCATAATGCAAAAAAAAAAATCTGTTTTTGCCAGAAGAGAAGCTCACACGGACACACACAACGTTGACGGAGTTTATGGGAAAGGACTGAAGTGCCGGAGCATAGATAGATCTTTATATCCGTTTATCCTTGAGCTTTAGAACGTGTCTGGGATTTATCAACCCATTTAGGCCTCGGATTATTGAATGCTTTAACTATTGAAAAATAGCAGATATACAAGCTCACAGCGCGGCACCGAGTGCCGCGCTGCGAGCTTGTAGATCTGCTATTTTTGAAAAATCGTGAAAATTAGAATTTTTGACCCGATTCTATAAGTGTCTTTTGAGTCCTTCTAAGGTTTTTTTTTTTTTTTATGTTTCTATTTCAGCAATCTGGCCAGCCATCGTCAAAGAAAAGGTCCTTTTCACTTCAACTGGAGCTCAGTTAGTCTGTTCTTGAGAGACTATTATGTCAGTGGTTCTCAAACTTTTTCAAGTGAAGGACCCCCAAAATGATATTTATTTGGCCATGGACCCGCATCTCAAAATATCTAGTTCCAGGGACCACCCAGAAGCAAAATTTGAGTTACAAACGTTCGCTTTGAAAATACATACATTCAAAGATTTGCACACATTTTCATGACTTTTTCAAAAAATAGCAGATCTACAAGCTCGCAGCGCGGCACTCGGTGCCGCGCTGTGAGCTTGTATATCTGCTGTTTTTCACTGGTTAAAGCATTCAATAATTCTAGGCCTAAATGGGTTAATTCTCTTCAACTTGTATACATACAGTACATAACTACTATATTCAGTCTTCTTCAGTACAAACTATTAAAACCTTGTACATTTACCTGGCGTCCAGCCATTTTAAAATACTGAACATAACTTCACTGTACACACCATGAAATGAAATGTTCTTTTTAGTTTGTTTTCGTTTTGAGTTATTTTTCCAAGGTTGTCTTAACGCCAGATATCATGAGTTTTATTGTTTTATACCACAGGGGAGGGGTGGTGGGGGGAAGGCCTTTGCACGTTTAAGTTGAGATGAAATGATAAATGTCCTTCCTTGCCGAAAAAAATGAAAGAAAGAAAGAAAGAAAGAAAGGTGAATTTGGTGTAAA
>NC_137826.1:57807826-57935326 GCF_963921795.1 Nannobrachium achirus
TGTTGGCTCCGTGCCAGGTCCCTCCTCTCCAGGGGCGTCAATTGGGTATGGCAGGGGTATCCAGCTGCCATAGATACCCTGGGTCCAGTGGTGAAAATAAAAGTTCTGGTTCTGGCTATTATGTTGTTAAATTACAGTCAAATTACTACAAATGCAAAATTTAACAAAATGGTCACTCTAACAAGGTATAGGTCTACAGGGCCTATTATACCTGTAATTATATTCTCCACACTTGTATTCTCCCCATCTTGACAAAAATGGTATATTCCCAGGTTCCGCAGGTCAGCTGCACTGGTGCAATTCATTATTGTTAATTGTGGCGCGTTTACTAAAATGCCAAGTTTAGCTGCACTTGTTCCAGGCTGCCATATCCAGCCCAAGAAACCGTAGAAACGTGGGGAAAAATAGAATGTACTTCTTAAAATAAATGTAGGCCTATCATGCCTGTTGCTAAGGTATGGCAACATGACTGGTGTCTTGCATGCGCGCGAAGGCGCGCATGCAAGACACCAGTCATGTTGCCATACCTTAGCTTTTTCTGAACTGACGCCACTGCTCCTCTCCTCTCCTCTCTGCTAGAGCCAGATATACGCACATTACGCACACACTCCTCCTCTCCTCTCCTCCCCTCTTTACGCACACACACACTCCTCCCCTGCTCTCCTCTCCTCTCCTCCCTTCTCTCCCAGCCCAGACACACACACACTCTCTCTCTCTCTCCTGCAGGAACCAACAAACTGAAGGAACTTTCACTAAAACCTTTCAACCTCGATCTCCAATCTGCTCAGTGACGGAACCTATTCATTATTGTTGTTGTTATTTTTAAACATGCCCAACTTTTTACTTTTGCGGATGGATTATCGTTTTCACACGCGGGGGAAGTAAAAACCTATTATTAACTTTTTTCTTTTTTCCTCTCTGGGAAAGAAAGTTGGGAGCGTGTTTTTCTTTCTTCAATCTACTCCCACTTTTCTCCTTTTTTTCTTTTTTTTCTCCTTCCTTTTCCTTCCGTCCACACACCTCGTATGACGACGCATTGGATTTGGATCGTTCAGTTCCTGGGAGAACCGTGTCAGGAGTCAAACGGATTCTATTAAAGCTGGATTTCAGGAGACGCGCCGCCGCAGAGGGCTCCAGTAGGCTGGGTGCTGGTGGTTGTTGATCAGGTGGTCCGCGGACCGTCCGGGGATGTCCTGGATGTCAGTGGAGGATGGCAGCAGGAGGAGGAGGAGGATGATGAAGCCCCCTGTCAGTGTGATCAGCTGGACCATGCTGCTGCTGCTCTGGGTCTGCATGCAGGTAGAATTACCGTAATGTTACCGTACCGTATACCGTACCGTACCGGACTGGACGATTACGATTACGATGAACGATTCCATTGTGCTTGTGTGTGTGTGTGTGTGTGTGTGTGTGTGTGTGTGTGTGTGTGTGTGTGTGTGTGTGTGTGTGTGTGTGTGTGTGTGTGTGCAGTGGCGTCAGTTCAGAAAAAGCTAAGGTATGGCAACATGACTGGTGTCTTTGGACGCCCGCCCTCGCGCGCGTCCAAGACACCAGTCATGTTGCCATACCTTAGCAACAGGCACAATGAAAAAAAGTACATTTTATTATTCCCCCCTGTAGCCACGGTATGGCAGCTGCCATAGCTTGCCATACCCAATTGACACATCTGCATCTGTGTGTGTGTGTGTGTGTGTGTGTGTGTGTGTGTGTGTGTGTGTGTGTCTGTGTGTGTGTGTGTGTACGTGCATGCGCGCAGCCTGCGCGCATGCACGTACACACACACACGCGGCGCAGGGTTGTGCACTGCAGCTTACTTTTAAAAAGTAATCCCCTACAGTTACAAGTTACTTGCTAATGAATTGTAGCCTGGTTCCAGCCCATAGACCAGCCCACTCTCAGAGTGGACTGTTTCTCTGGTCTGGAATTGTGTTCCTAATAAGTGATTTCTGGAGCCGAAATGACGGCTCCTCCAATTAGCGCAGGGGGTGGGTTTAACAAATAACCAATCCGTGCCTCCCCTCCAGAAATCGCTCAAACAGGGCACAATGTCCAGACTCGAGCTTCAGCTGAGTCTGAAATCAGGCTAAAAGAATTGTAGTCAGTAACGTAACCCGATTACCACAATTTAAAAAGTAACTACTAGTTACTTTCAGTTACTTTTGGATTACTTTTTAGCAAATTAAAATGTAATTTTACCTGTAGTAACTACTGCACTCTGTCCAGGCGCCAACTAGCCCCATATAGAACCTCACCCGTCGCTGCATACTGTTGTGCTCCAAGATGAGGTCCTATAAAGGTGGCGTAGCGATCGCTGGACTGCCGCAACAACGAGTTGGAAAACACTCGAAACGAAATTTTATCCAAAAAGTAAAGGTAGTTCCGAGCTCCCAGACTGTGGTTACCTAACATCGGTACATAAAACATGAACTACGGCATGAAACAACCCCTTAAATCGCTAGTTTTGTAATGTTTTCCCATTCAACTGGAACTCCCCCGGCGGCAGTTGCCTCGCCGGGGGCTTTTCTGAATTTAAGGAGACTAAATAAGCGATTTAAACCGTTTTCCCAGCGCCGTGGTTGATGTTTTATTTACCGAGGTTAGGTAATCACAGTCTGGGAGCTTGGAACTACCTTTACTTTTTGGATAACTTTTAGTTTCGAGTGTTTTCCAACTCGTTGTTGCGGCAGTCCCAGCGATCGCTACGCCACCTTTCCAGGACCTCATCTTGGAGCACAACAGTATGCAGCGACGGGTGAGGTTCTTTATGGCCCTGTCATCGTACAGTCTGGGGCAGGGGTTTTCAAAGAGGGTGACGGGGCACCCTGGGGTGCTGCGACGTCTGTCCAGGGGTGCCGTGAGATCATTTGATAATATTTGGAATTTATTGAGTTATTTTCAGTAAGTTTTGACCAAAATGGTAATTATCTCAACTAGCCCTTACCCGTTCAAAGATATGAGCTCCAAAATGATGTGCAGTGTGTGGGTTATGGGATGTGCACTGTGCACACAGTATATGAGGGATGGAAAGTAACTTTAACTGGTGCTTGCATGATGTACTGTAGGAGCATCAATGTAAGAAACCCGTTTCGTTTAATGGCTACAGAGATACTGTCCCCCCCCGATTGCGATTTCAGATCAATTGCTCCAGCCACTGAGGAGAAACGCTGTGACAGACACTCACTCACTCAGACAGACAGACATTCGCAAAATTATAGTATAGATGTTTTCCTCGCGACATAATCCCTAAAATATGCCATGAATATAAGGTACTGTGAGGGAAAATAATGAATGTCATGTAGGTAATATTATAATATAATGTAGGGGTGCCTCGGATGAAAAATATATTTATAGGGGTGCCCTGAGACAAAAAGGTTTGGGAACCCCTGGTCTGGGGTGATAAGCTGTGGTGTAGTCTTTTAAAGTCATAAAACTACAACATTATGTCATTCACCACGGTGAAGGGCCATCACCGCGGACCCCCGACATCTCTCCTCTGTTTTTACCTTCAGACATCTCCCTGTCACCCCGTTCACTGATTGGTTAATCTTGACCAATCAGTGTGCCCCCTGGTTTCAGAGGCACGGTGATAGGACTTCACCGTGAGTCCGTGACTATGATGGCCTCCACTTGTTATCACATTTTTAGGTGATAGCTTTTCACCTAAAAGTTGAGGTGATAGCTCTTCACCTGCCTTTCTGGCAAACAGCCTTCATTGGCTGATTGGGCTACAGGCTTAAACACACACAGCACCCTAATGTTCGGTTATTTACAAGGAAAGGACACGGGGCGTGTATTGGCTCCACGGCCATCCGCCATGACACTCTCGGTGGCAAAACTAGCACCGAAGGTTCGGTGAATAACATTGGAGTCTATGAGCGCCGGCTGGGACAGCTCATGATCAAAACATAATTCTGAACGATAGAGACCTTTATAAAACACTCAGCTCAGGAATATAAAAGAAAACATGTTACACATTGTTTTCTGCTGTGTTGCTTTTCGGTGAGTACACTGTATAACATTATAGAGGCATCTAAAGAGCACAATTTACGTTTCTGAACGAGCTACTATCGCGAGACTCTCCACCATTCCCTGTCTGGAATCCAAATCTCGCGATAGCTCCGAGACAGAAACTATACTTGCCGCTGTTTAGCTGCCTCAATAACATTATGTACTGTGCACATCGAAAAGCAAGTGATTGTAAAAATACCTGTGATATTGTCTTCTTTTATATTCCTGGAGCGATTATACAACAAAGGTCTCTATCGTTCAGAATAATTTTTTGTTCATGAGCTGTCCCAGCCGGCGCTAATAGACGCCAATGTTATTCACCGAACTTCCGGTGCCAGTTTTGCCACCGAAAGTGTCATGGCGGATAGGCGATGTCACCGGGTGACTTCTCCTCGTAGTCTTCTTGGTTATTTACAGGAAGTAGCCAGATGTATTAATAATATACTAGTCTCGCGAGGCCAGACTGTTGCCTCCGCGATTTGGGCAAATGCTCCCGGCATACAGTCTGGCAAACGGAAATAGAAACGATGAGTGTGAGATAAAGCGGATGTGACGCAACCACTCCCTTCAGTCCCTTGGTGCAGTAGCAATAACATGTCATACTGGAAGAGTTATGTCTCCTTTTAACATTTCTGGGGGCATTATTTCGTCTTTCTCTGGTGTTGTTGGTGTTACTTCCATGTTGTTTTCAAACGTTTTCTTAAACCATACACCCATAACAAGAATATGCTGCTCAAATGACTCTGTCTGTGCGAGTGTGATTCTGTTATGTTTCCAGTGGGACTACAGTTCCGTGCAGCAGTGGCTACTTCCGATACTCGCCGTTCGGGAGCTGCTATTCCAGACTCTATGTAGCATTCGGAAATTATGGAATAGTTGTCTGGCTACGCAAGACTAATAATGTATTGTAATATTGTTTCCAGGAAGTAGCGTGGTACGGGCCGGCAGAGCGCATGGTGATAATGTACTAATGTTTATTTCCAGGAAGTAGCGCGGTGTATTAATAATGTATTGTTAATTACTTCCAGGAAGTAGCCCGGTGCGGGCCGGCAGAGCGCATGGTGTCCACGATGGTCTCCTCCTCCACCAGGGAGCGCTTCAAGGTGGTCATCGCTCCTCTGATCTGTAAGAGGATCTGTCTGAAGGGCCAGTGTCATGACAGCTGTGAGCAGGGCAACAACACCACGCTGATAGGAGAGAACGGACAGGCGGCCGACACCCTGACCGGACCGGGCTTCAGAGTGGGTGAGTCTCTAACTGACACTGTTCACAGTGGGTGAGTCTCTAACTGACACTGTTCACAGTGGGTGAGTCTCTAACTGACACTGTTCACAGAGGGTGAGTCACAGTGGGTGAGTCTCTAACTGACACTGTTCACAGTGGGTGAGTCTCTAACTGACACTGTGCACAGTGGGTGAGTCTCTAACTGACACTGTTCACAGTGGGTGAGTCTCTAACTGACACTGTTCACAGTGGGTGAGTCTCTATCTGACACTGTTCACAGTGGGTGAGTCTCTAACTGACACTGTTCACAGTGGGTGAGTCTCTAACTGACACTGTTCACAGTGGGTGAGTCTCTAACTGACACTGTTCACAGTGGGTGAGTCTCTAACTGACACTGTTCACAGTGGGTGAGTCTCTAACTGACACTGTGCACAGTGGGTGAGTCTCTAACTGACACTGTTCACAGTGGGTGAGTCTCTAACTGACACTGTTCACAGTGGGTGAGTCTCTAACTGACACTGTGCACAGTGGGTGAGTCTCTAACTGACACTGTTCACAGTGGGTGAGTCTCTAACTGACACTGTTCACAGTGGGTGAGTCTCTAACTGACACTGTTCACAGTGGGTGAGTCTCTAACTGACACTGTTCACAGTGGGTGAGTCTCTAACTGACACTGTTCACAGTGGGTGAGTCTCTAACTGACACTGTTCCCAGTGGGTGAGTCTCTAACTGACACTGTTCCCAGTGGGTGAGTCTCTAACTGACACTGTTCACAGTGGGTGAGTCTCTAACTGACACTGTTCACAGTGGGTGAGTCTCTAACTGACACTGTTCCCAGTGGGTGAGTCTCTAACTGACACTGTTCCCAGTGGGTGAGTCTCTAACTGACACTGTTCCCAGTGGGTGAGTCTCTAACTGACACTGTTCCCAGTGGGTGAGTCTCTAACTGACACTGTTCCCAGTGGGTGAGTCTCTAACTGACACTGTTCCCAGTGGGTGAGTCTCTAACTGACACTGTTCACAGTGGGTGAGTCTCTAACTGACACTGTTCACAGTGGGTGAGTCTCTAACTGACACTGTTCCCAGTGGGTGAGTCTCTAACTGACACTGTTCCCAGTGGGTGAGTCTCTAACTGACACTGTGCACAGTGGGTGAGTCTCTAACTGACACTGTTCACAGTGGGTGAGTCTCTAACTGACACTGTTCACAGTGGGTGAGTCTCTAACTGACACTGTTCACAGTGGGTGAGTCTCTAACTGACACTGTTCACAGTGGGTGAGTCTCTAACTGACACTGTTCCCAGTGGGTGAGTCTCTAACTGACACTGTTCCCAGTGGGTGAGTCTCTAACTGACACTGTTCCCAGTGGGTGAGTCTCTAACTGACACTGTTCCCAGTGGGTGAGTCTCTAACTGACACTGTTCCCAGTGGGTGAGTCTCTAACTGACACTGTTCACAGTGGGTGAGTCTCTAACTGACACTGTTCCCAGTGGGTGAGTCTCTAACTGACACTGTTCACAGTGGGTGAGTCTCTAACTGACACTGTTCCCAGTGGGTGAGTCTCTAACTGACACTGTTCACAGTGGGTGAGTCTCTATCTGACACTGTTCACAGTGGGTGAGTCTCTAACTGACACTGTTCACAGTGGGTGAGTCTCTAACTGACACTGTGCACAGTGGGTGAGTCTCTAACTGACACTGTTCACAGTGGGTGAGTCTCTAACTGACACTGTTCACAGTGGGTGAGTCTCTAACTGACACTGTTCACAGTGGGTGAGTCTCTATCTGACACTGTTCACAGTGGGTGAGTCTCTAACTGACACTGTTCACAGTGGGTGAGTCTCTAACTGACACTGTTCACAGTGGGTGAGTCTCTATCTGACACTGTTCACAGTGGGTGAGTCTCTAACTGACACTGTGCACAGTGGGTGAGTCTCTAACTGACACTGTTCACAGTGGGTGAGTCTCTATCTGACACTGTTCACAGTGGGTGAGTCTCTAACTGACACTGTTCACAGTGGGTGAGTCTCTAACTGACACTGTTCACAGTGGGTGAGTCTCTAACTGACACTGTTCACAGTGGGTGAGTCTCTAACTGACACTGTGCACAGTGGGTGAGTCTCTATCTGACACTGTTCACAGTGGGTGAGTCTCTATCTGACACTGTTCACAGTGGGTGAGTCTCTAACTGACACTGTTCACAGTGGGTGAGTCTCTAACTGACACTGTTCACAGTGGGTGAGTCTCTATCTGACACTGTTCACAGTGGGTGAGTCTCTAACTGACACTGTTCACAGTGGGTGAGTCTCTAACTGACACTGTTCACAGTGGGTGAGTCTCTAACTGACACTGTGCACAGTGGGTGAGTCTCTAACTGACACTGTTCACAGTGGGTGAGTCTCTAACTGACACTGTTCACAGTGGGTGAGTCTCTAACTGACACTGTTCACAGTGGGTGAGTCTCTAACTGACACTGTTCACAGTGGGTGAGTCTCTAACTGACACTGTGCCCAGTGGGTGAGTCTCTAACTGACACTGTTCACAGTGGGTGAGTCTCTAACTGACACTGTTCACAGTGGGTGAGTCTCTAACTGACACTGTTCACAGTGGGTGAGTCTCTAACTGACACTGTTCACAGTGGGTGAGTCTCTAACTGACACTGTTCACAGTGGGTGAGTCTCTAACTGACACTGTGCCCAGTGGGTGAGTCTCTAACTGACACTGTTCACAGTGGGTGAGTCTCTAACTGACACTGTGCACAGTGGGTGAGTCTCTAACTGACACTGTTCACAGTGGGTAAAAACTAGAATGCCAAATAGCATTCTAGTTTGCTCTGCTTTTGGGTTGCTTCTCTCCAATGTGTCAGGTAGCTTTCTTTCTGCCGTTTTATAAGTTGGTTTAGTCCAGTGAATTGTCTGTCTGGTGGCTCTGCTTGTGTTTGTATACAGAGTTCCTGTACCAGTTGGCTGAGGGGGCATCTCTCTATTGTTATGAAGTGCATCTGGGTCACTTTCTTTTAAATGGTTATTAAATTTGAAAGCTCTCTTTTTAATTTTGATTATGAGAGGGTAATAATGCATGCATTATTTGGAGTTTTCCGCTGGATTCTGAGAATTGATTTGCAGAGTTGTGTGCAGGGTCTCTATTTGGTGTTTGTCCCATTTTTCAAGGTCTTGGTTTGCGGATGGTCCCCAGATCTCGCAAACCATAGAGGGAAATTGGTTCTATCACAGAGTCTCTAACTGACACTGTTCAGAGTGGGTGAGTCTCTAACTGACACTGTTCAGAGTGGGTGAGTCTCTAACTGACACTGTTCACAGTCGGTGAGTCACAGTGGGTGAGTCTCTATCAGATAGAGACTCAACCACTGTGCCTGGGGACCTTTGGTGTGCCCCTGAGAATGGTCAAGTGTGCCCCTTGAAACTGCTTGAAAGCCAGTATTGTATTTATCATTTTAAAAATGATTTAAACTAGTGAAAACAGACGATCTACAAGCACACAACGCCTCTCACCACGAGGCGTTGTGTGCTTGTAGATCTGCTGTTTTCACTACTGTTGTGCGACAGCCTTGTATGATGAAGCAGGGCTTTACTTTGCGAAGAAACGTACAAATTTGAAACTTGGAGATACAAGGTTTCTTCCCGACAATGACGATACTTAAACCCCTGTATTATGTTGGTGTGCCCATGGATTCTTGGGACATGAAAAGTGTGACCATGCAGAAAAAAGGTTGAGAAACACTGCTCTAACTGACACCGTCTTAGAACACAGAGGGTTCCCGAAGGGTTCCCAGTTCGATCCCGGGCTTCCCCAGAGTTAGTGTGGAAGAGTCCTTGAGCAAGACTCTGAACCCCTAACTGCTCCTGATGAGCAGGTTGGTGCTAAGCATGGTTTCCTCTGACATTGGTGTATGAATGTGTGTGTGAATGTGTGAATGTAATGAATGTGTGTGTGAATGTGTGAACATAATGAATGTGTGTGTGAATGGGTGAATGTAATGAATGTGTGTGAATGGGTGAATGTAATGAATGTGTATTGTATTTCACAATCTATGTAAAGCGCTTTGGATAAAGGCACTGTATAAATGCACCATTTACCATTTACTGTTCATAGCGGGTGAGTGTGAATGAGTTCTACTGACACTGTCCAGAGTTAGTGGGTGAGTCTGGATGAGCTAGCGGGACCAGGGCTCACCAACATGTCCGATTGTCCGTACACAGACTGATGTGTCCATAGCAAAGACTTGGTCTTGTCTGAGGAAAATTTTAGATTTCCTCCCACCATTATAATGTTCTAAGTTTGATCACAAGACAATTCCTACTGAACGTCAAATCTCCAGGGTTTCTTCAGAACATGACACTGATGAGGTGTCAACGTCATGCTGGCTTGTGGTGGAATTCTTTGTCAACATTCCATTTTTTCCACGGACGTACAAAATGAGTGGACAATAATATTACCGAATGACGTTAACAGGTCTGTAAGTCTGTGTTCAAATGGAACCAAATCCCAATCCAAGTATCCAACCCCTGAATGGCTGCTGAGTGCCAAGCAGGGGGGCACTGGGTCCTGGCTCCTATTCTTACTTTGGTATGACCTGCCCGGGAAAATTGAACCCCAACCTCCCAGTCTCAGGGCGGACACTCTGACCACAAGTCAGACCACTGAGCTCGTTTCTGTGTCTGAGAGAGAGAGAGAGAGAGAGAGAGAGAGAGAGAGAGAGAGGGAGAGAAAGAAAGAGAGAAAGAAAGAGAGAGAGAGAGAGAGAGAGAGAGAGAGAGAGGTCTTTGAGTGCTTCAGCAGTAGGATAATATGATAGGTTAATGTAAAACACAGTATGATAATATGATAGGTTAATGTAAAACACAGTATGATAATATGATAGGTTAATGTAAAACACAGTATGGTAATATGATAGGTTAATGTAAAACACAGTAGGATAATATGATAGGTTAATGTAAAACACAGTAGGATAATATGATAGGTTAATGTAAAACACAGCAAACAGACTCTCTTTCTGCTCTTTGTTGCGCTTATTGTTATAGTTTCCTGCCGTGTGGTTTATTAGATCAGTGTTTCTCAGAGTGGGGTCGATCCGGGGACCCCCAGGGGTCCTTGAGGGGGTCCCCCTACCCCCATCCCCACACCAGCAAAACGAGGAACAGTTTAATGTAATTATTTCCCCGGCTGGTATTGAACCCGATGAGAGACTGCAGATGACTGGTCAGATCATAGGTTTCTCTGTCCTTTTAATGACACTTTGTTACTTACTGTAGGTTTGTTTTTCTTGATTGAAAAAAGTAATAATTTAGATGTAATTTAGATGGCATGTTATTTGGGCAGATGCTTTAACTGGTGTCCTGTACTTTCAATGTACGTTATTATTTGTTATGGTATTTTGTGTAGATTGATGCTACCGGTAGGTTCTTCTTGATTTAGCTGTGATCCTATAGTTTACTGAGACGCTACGCTGTCTCTCTGCGTTCTATGATCCTATAGTTTACTGAGACGCTACGCTGTCTCTCTGCGTTCTATGATCCTATAGTTTACTGAGACGCTACGCTGTCTCTCTGCATTCTTTGATCCTATAGTTTACTGAGACGCTACGCTGTCTCTCTGCGTTCTATGATCCTATAGTTTACTGAGACGCTACGCTGTCTCTCTGCGTTCTATGATCCTATAGTTTACTGAGACGCTACGCTGTCTCTCTGCGTTCTATGATCCTATAGTTTACTGAGACACTACGCTACGCTGTCTCTCTGAGTTCTATAATCCTATAGTTTACTGAGACGCTATGCTGTCTCTCTGCGTTCTATGATCCTATAGTTTACTGAGATGCTACACTGTCTCTCTGCATTATATGTCCTATAGTTTACTGAGACGCTACGCTGTCTCTCTGCATTCTATGATCCTATAGTTTACTGAGACGCTACGCTGTCTCTCTGCATTCTATGATCCTATAGTTTATTGAGACACTACACTGTCTCTCTGCATTCTAATGTATATGTTTACCTTGCTTATTGTAAGTCTCTCTAGTCTAGATAATAGCGTGTAAAGTGTAGAATTCTGTACCAAATCTAAACCAACTTCTTCTCTCTGCTGTCATGGTGGTTCCTGTTGGCACAAAACCCTTTAGAATGAGGGCATGCGGCCTAGTTTGGGGTGCTGGATGGGAGAATGTTGGTGAATCACACGTTTTAGAATAGATCAGGGGTCTTCAATGTTTTCAGGTCAAGGACCCCTTAGTTGAGAGAGAGATGAAGCAGGGACCCCCACAACCTGTTCATAGATTCCATATAGTTTCATTGTTTGACAGCACAATCATCAGTGTATTTTGGATTCATGTCAATGTGTGTTTTCAGATATTTAACCACTTGAACCGTCAATACTTAATAAACTTGACCTTTCACTCTGTACTTAGTCTGCTCTTTTACCCCTCTACACCAAAGCTCTTTGGCCAAAAATAGCCGATCTACAGCCGCGCTGCGAGGCGCTGTGAGCTTGTAGATCTGCTATTTTTGGCTAAAGTTCTCAGAATATGGACGCGGGTTCAAGTGTTTTTTTTTTGTTTTTCTACCACACAAAGATTTGGAGGACCCCCTGTAGTAACTCTGGGGACCCCCTGTTGAAGACCCTTGGAATAGATGGTTCCTTATAGTTTCTTTATGAACTCATAAAGAAACCAAATCTCTCCACCACAGTGTCTGCTTGGCAGAGAGATGTACTGTGGTCAGACATGACATCCTACATATAATCCCATAGATGATGCAATCCCACACTGGAGTTAATAACTGGCCCCCCTTTTCCCCCAACATCTCTCCAGTATGGCTTCTGTGCATACAGTGTACAGTAGCCTATTGGCAAACATTAAAGACATTAATGATGGTATTTTAACCCATTTAGGGCCTAGAATTATTGAATGCTTTAACCAGTGAAAAATAGCACCGCGCTGCGAGCTTGTAGATCTGCTATTTTTGAAAAAGTCTCGTGCAAATCTTTGAATATATGTATTTTCAAAGCGAACATTTGTAACTCAAATATTTGCTTCTGGGTGGTCCCTGGAACAACATATTTTGAGATGGGGGGTCCGCGGCCAAATACCTGTCATTTTGGGGGTCCTTGACATGAAAAAGTTCGAGAACCACTGATTTAGAAGAAGGATTTTGAAGACATTTATAGAATGGGGTCAAAAATAAGACTTGCGGAAGTCAGCAAGAAAAACTGTCTCCTATATTGAGAGTAGGCTATTGCTGTAGAAGCTTGTTTTATATGTACAGATGTCACTGACTGTGCCTAAACTACCAATAAAAATATGAATGAAAAAAAAACGTGCACAAATGTTCAAGATTTAAAAACAAATAGCAGATCTACTAGCTCGCAGCACTGCACTCTCGGTGCCACGCTGTGAGCTTGTATATCTGCTATTTTTCATTAGTTAAAGCATTCAATAATTCTATGCCTAAATGGGTTAACACAAACTAAGATGTGAGTTTCAGAACAGAGAGGGATGTGAAGTCAAGAAGCAGACAAACTGGAAGGGACTGATAGATCTGGAGGAGAGGAGAGACGAGGAGAGACGTTTGCACCTGTAATTATAATGTTTTGTTACCTAACAGGATTCCCTTTAGTTCACATATATGGCATATATTGATAATTAAACCACATGTATTTATATCTTTGTCCTATGATGGACACACCAAAAACAGACGATCTACAAGCTCACAGCGCATAGGATCCGCAACGCGTTAAGCCTCGATCAGAGTCTACGGTGAAGAGCTATCCACCGCAAATTTGAGGTGGAAAGCTTTCCACCTCAAGTCAGAAAATAAGTGCAGGCCATCATAGTCAGTCACGGTGGAGTCCTATTCACCGTGACTGACTGGTCCAGGTCGACCAATCAGTGAACGGGGTGAAGAGCCTGTCTGTCTGATAGTAAAAACAGAGAGATGTGTCGGGACTCGCGGTGGAAAGCTCCTCACCGCAAGGAATGACGTAACGCTGTAGTTTCATGACTCAAAAAGACTCAAAAAGACTACACCGCGGTGGATAGCCTTCCACCGCGGACCCGACTCTGATCGAGGCTTTACAGTATGTGATCGCTCGTAGGTTGACTGTTTTCATCCGTCTCCACTCTCCCTTGATGAGAGAAACAATGACTGTCAGTGTGTCAGTCTGGGGACCACCCAGAGAACATGACTGTCAGTCTGGGGACCACCTAGCTCTGGTCCATAGCGTTCGTGGAGTTCTACCTAACGCTATGTTCCTCTACCTCCGTATTCCTTGGCAAAACCGGAACACCCCGCCGTCTGGTCCAAAAATAACAAAAACTGTTTCGCCCCTCACCAAACCAAAGGTATCATTGGACAGTTGAAAGCTTACTCTACTTAGTGGACGAGGTCTGAGCCTCCCACCACACGATTAAAATACATTTCTAGGGCAAAATGAAAAATATTCCACCGGATGGAGACACTTTCCTGGTTGAAGACGAAACAGCGCTTCCAACGTCGCAGAGTTGAATAACAACTAGTGAGACTAATGCTCTGTGTAATTCGGTCCTCTGACCTGCGCGGCAGTAGTGAGTTGGCACCTTGATGGCGACGACAAATAGTGAAAAACGAGAAGAAATGGAGTCTCCATCTATGGTCTCCATCCGGTAGAATATTATTCATTTTGCCCTAGAAATGTATTTTAATCTAAGCTATCAACTGTCCACTGATACCTTTGGTTTGGTGAGGGGCTAAAAAGTTTTTGTTATTTTTGGACCAGACGGCGGGGTTTTCCGGTTTTGCCAAGGAATACGGAGGTAGAGGAACATAGCGTTAGGGAGAACTCCACTAACGCTATGGACCAGAGCTAGGGACCACCCAGAGAACATGACTGTCAGTGTGACAGTCTGGGGACCACCCAGAGAACATGACTGTCAGTGTGACAGTCTGGGGACCACCCAGAGAAAACAGTGTGATGATGATAAGACCATGCAGTCTAGTGTTGTTCTTCCCAGGGGGATTAGGAATGTGACTTCTTTCCCCTGTCTGCAGATCACACAGCTGTGTGTGCGTGCATGAGTTCATGTATATTTGGCCCTGGTGGAACTTGAAACAACATTTTGCTAGCATGAATGGCAATTAGTTAGATTTGTATAGTAAGTAGCAAATGCAGACCAAAAGAAGCGGACTGCAGTGCACATTGGGGCATTCACCAAATATTAGAATATTAGAATATCAAAGTCACTATTCGACATTGTTCACCATGTTGGTTTTCTTGGCTAGATAGGAAGTCATAAGAATGAGTTCTCAATGCTCCTGGTGGATGAATGATGCTCTATACCAGGGGTTCTCAAACCTTTTTAGGCCGTGACCCCCAAAATAAACATATTTGAACTGGAGACCCCCACCCTGACAAGCACTTGGAATTGTAGGTATTACATTTAATGTGACTCGGTTCCGCAGATGAATATTGTGAAAATAGCAGATCTACATGCTACATGTAGATCTGCTATTTTCACAATGTTCGCCTTAATATTTGACAGTTTGGCCAGTCCTGTCGAATATTTGACTATTCGAATACTTTGAGGTCGAATAATCCGAATACTAAAAATCACTATTCGTGAATGCCCTCGTGCACACCCAACTGTAAACGCTTCACCATGTAAGTGAAGGTGGTTGCACACCTCATACACACCCTAACCTCAGTAGGGGTATTTCTGAATAGGGATGTTTCTAAGTAGGGCTGTTTCTGAATAGCGGTCTGCCTCCAGTGAAGGTGTAGATGTTGTGTCAATGCTATTTGGTGTTGTTCATCTCCTGGCGAGATCCGTGAGGATCCAGACTCACACTGGTCTCTGTCTCTCTCTTTTCTTTTATTAAGATTTGTTTTTGGGCTTTTTATGCCTTTAGTAGACTGACAGGAAATGGGGAGAGAGATGGGGAATGACATGTGGCAAGGGTCGTCCGGATCGGGAATCGAACCGGCAACGCCAGCAGGCATCATAGCCTAGTATGAGGTATGCGCCTTGACCACCAGGCCAGCGGGTGCCCCCTGGTCCCTCAATCACAGAGATCCCCACATTCGGTGCTTTTAAAGGGCAGTTGAAGCAATGGTTAAAACTCTCACAAACATGTAACCACCTATAAGAACTATTTGATGCCGGTACGAATTACTCAGCCAGGTTAGTTTCTCCTGTGTGGTTTTTAGCTTACTTCTGGCACTAAGCACTTTGTCGCACTAGGCACTCTGTTGCAGTGTTAATTTTTTCAGCAAATTTTGATTTAGTCTTAGTCTTAGTATTTTGAATAACACACCGTTTAGTATTAGTCCTGTCTTAGTCTTCTGAAATAGTTTTTGTCTGGTCTAGTCTTAGTCGACTAAATATCAAAACATTTTAGTCTTAGTCTTAGTCTTTTGGGATTAGTCTTAGACTTTTAGTCTTCGTCTTTTAGGATAGGTTTTTTAGCCTAATATAACCACATAATTATGAACAAGTCATTGTCTTCTACTGCCTGTTACTTGGTCAAAATAAACCATACATAAAATATGTATTTTCCTTTAATTTCATTGCAGTTACATGCCAGTGTAATTTTTTGCAGCCATTAGTCTTAGACTTAGATTTAGTCTTAGTCTTAGTCTTTTGAATAACACAAAAAACTGTCTTAGTCTTAGTCTTTTGGGACTGTTTTAGTCTAGTCTAGTCTTATCGACAAAATATCAAAATCGTGTAGTCTTTTAGTCTTAGTCGACAAAATTAACACTGCTCTGTTGCACCAAGCACCTTGTTCTTGTTGTGTTTTGTTCCCCCTGTACTGTTCTGTTCTTGTTATTGTTAGTCTTGTTTTGTTTCTTGTTTTATGTGAGGACAACGGATGAAATTTAGCTCTAAGCTAACTCCGGCTGGTTTACACTGATATTTTTGTATGTTTGTATTTATTATGCAACATGTCAATGTCAATGTGTCCATTAACTGGTACTGTCCTGTCCAAATAAATAAATAAAGTAAAGTAAAGTCTCTGTCTCTCTGCCAGGTCAACTGTCACATAACCTGGAATAAAACATGTACCAGGGACAATGACCTCTAATGACCCTTTAGGGTTACGTTACTGTACTGCTTGCACTGTAGACACTTTGTCACTCCTCTTTGCAAGGCACTGGTTGTTCAGGTTGCACGGTTTGAAACCGACACCTTTTAGTTTGGGCTGGGATTCTGTGAGGACACTGTAACCTGCTGGTGTTTCTCCCTGCATAGTGCGGGGTAGTTGTACTGTATAGGTTTATATACAGGGACGTGCTGGCCATTGGGAAAAGCGGGACAACTCCCAAACGGCCGGTTCATTCCCAGCCGGTCCAGGCCGGCCATTAGGAAAAAAAATTAAAATAAAATGTCGGACTTCGTTCCATTTTGGGGGCTGGGCGGCCAACAAAGTAAAGCGTCACTGTCGGGCAGAAACCTCGTATCTCCAAGTTTCAAATGTGTACATTTTTTCGCAAAGCAAAGCCCTGCTTCATCATACAAGGCTGTCGCACAAAAGTAGTGAAAACAGCAGATCTGCAAGCACACAACGCCTCGCACCGCGAGGCGTTGTGTGCTTGTAGATCGGCTGTTTTCACTAGTTTAAATCATTTTTAAAATGGTTTTGGACGTACAAGGTTTCCACCCGACAACGACGAAATATAACTCATGTAATTGGCCCACTGGCTTGTCACTTGTCATGATCTGAAATGGCAAATCTTTGAGTAGCAGCAGCGCTATAGAGAGAGATCTCTCTCTATAGTGCGCGATGAGGGCCTCTCCAACTCTTTTTCCCGGGCTGAATCGGGGGCCCAGCACGTCCCTGTTTATATACTACTGTACACTGTTGTTCTTTATTGATACTGCTTCTTATTGGTATTTCTGTATCGGACACAGGACTTTTATGTAACTTAAATTGTAACTATTAACTGATGCGCTGCCTCTGGGCAACTGGGTATCACAAAGGTGTCTGTCTGTCTCTCTGTCTGTCTGTCTGTCTGTCTGTCTGTCTGTCTGTCTGTCTGTCTGTCTCTCTCAGGAGTGTGGTACGGTCCCGTCTCTCAATTTCAATTCAAAGGAGCTTTATTGGCATGAGAAATTAAACATACGTTTACATTGCCAAAGCAAGTGTCACAAGTAAAATAAAAACTGTTAAAAATGGGAAACATATATCCTACAGTTGGAGGGGGTACAGCATTGTGTAAACAGCTATGTCAAATTTTATATAGATAAACGCAAATCGCTACACAGTATGTCTACACTCATGTCATTGACATGGATCTGTCCCATATAGCGCCACCATCAGGCCGATTTTTTCAAACACTTTTTTGGACACTGCTCCTCCAGATTTTGCCCTAAAATCACGCAAATCGGTACACAGTATGTCTACACTCATGTCATCAACATGGATCTGTCCCATATAGCGCCACCGTCAGGCCGATTTTTACAAACACATTTCTGGACTCCTACACATTTTGGCCAAAAATCACGCTGCGATCTGACGGTCGCTTATCTCCCGATTAGGGAGTCTTACTGGTATATTATATATACAGGCTATAAAGCTTTTGGAACAAATAGCAGCATTATGTTTTCTCAGAATGCATTTAAAGGTAGCAGCTCACTGTGTGTGGGAGTGGAGAGAGGACTCTTCTAGGAGTCTCAGTTATAACTAACCACCACTAGCACTTCTTTAAAGGTAGCAGCTCACTGTGTGTGGGAGTGGAGAGAGGACTCTTCTAGGAGTCTCAGTTATAACTAACCACCACTAGCACTTCTTTAAAGGTAGCAGCTCACTGTGTGTGGGAGTGGAGAGAGGACTCTTCTAGGAGTCTCAGTTATAACTAACCACCACTAGCACTTCTTTAAAGGTAGCAGCTCACTGTGTGTGGGAGAGGAGAGAGGACTCTTCTAGGAGTCTCAGTTATAACTAACCACCACTAGCACTTCTTTAAAGGTAGCAGCTCACTGTGTGTGGGAGTGGAGAGAGGACTCTTCTAGGAGTCTCAGTTATAACTAACCACCACTAGCACTTCTTTAAAGGTAGCAGCTCACTGTGTGTGGGAGAGGAGAGAGGACTCTTCTAGGAGTCTCAGTTATAACTAACCACCACTAGCACTTCTTTAAAGGTAGCAGCTCACTGTGTGTGGGAGTGGAGAGAGGACTCTTCTAGGAGTCTCAGTTATAACTAACCACCACTAGCGCACGTCGTGTGACGTAACCTGCTGCTTGTTCTACCCTGTCTGTTTCACTTTGAAACGTTGGGAAAACGTCTCTCGACGTCACTGACATGTTATTTCCAGCAGGTTCCATTCTATTATAGTATAGTTTGTTCCTACAGGGTCCATTCTATTATAGTATAGTTTGTTCCTACAGGGTCCATTCTATTATAGTTTAGTTTGTTCCTACAGGGTCCATTCTATTATAGTTTAGTTTGTTCCTACAGGGTCCATTCTATTATAGTTTAGTTTGTTCCTACAGGGTCCATGTTGGCCCCAGTGTTCAGGAAACCACAGGAAATGTTGGCACAATGCATGTCTGGCAGCCTGGCCCTGTGGCAGCCACTCTGTGGCAGTACACTTTAGACCTGCACTCACTATTCTGGGCACACTTTAGACCTGGACTCACTATTCTGGGCACACTTTAGACCTGGACTCACTATTCTGGGCACACTTTAGACCTGGACTCACTATTCTGGGCACACTTTAGACCTGGACTCACTATTCTGGGCACACTTTAGACCTGGACTCACTATTCTGGGCACATGGCCCTATTCTAGCGCCACCTTCAGGCCGATTTTTAAAACACATCTTTGGACACTGCTCCTACAGTTTTTGCCCTAAAATCACAAATATCACTACACAGCATGTCTACACTCATGTCATCAACATGGATCAGGAAGATTTTGGAAAAACAAATTTTTGCCCTATTTGTGGAGATAAGCCACCTACGGTCGCTTATCTCCCGATTAGGGAGTCTTACTGGTAATATTGATGTTTGTTGTAGGCTGAATATATGTTAGTTCTTAGGTTTTAAAGCCCTTGTGAGGCTGCATGTTAAGAGCTTTGCACACAGGACCGTTGCGTTTTCTTTCTCGTTTGCTGCATGATTAAAACATATTGGATTTGGTGTGCAAGGCTGTGCGGAATCCACACTGCAGATCCGAAAAGGAGTCATAAAAGGAGTGAATGAGTTTTTACTGCATGCGACAAGACGCACTAATTGAACTGGGTTCGATCGGGAAAAAAAACGCACAGCCGCAGCCACCTGCCGCATGGCAAATTCGGACCCGGTTGCCCTGTGGTCAACCACACTAATGAACCCTCACAGGTCTGTAACTCTTGTACCGGTTGGTCCATTTGGTTCCATTCAGTGCACTCTCAGAGTTATTACATTTAAATTACAAAGGTGTTGTTTGGTGTCCCAGCGAGAAATATCTCTATGAAATGGGGGTCCGTTGTCCTGATCTCATGAGTATCAAACTGGGCCTCCTTGAAGTACTACAGTATGCTCAACTTGAGTGTTAGGTGCCAGGGTTGCTGTATTTGAACAGACCCTGACCCAGTTACTGTGGGTTGGCAGAGGGGGTCCCGCGCCCTGACCCAGTTATTTGGGTTGGCACAGAGGGGTCCTGGTTTGGGTTCAGCATCAGCTTTTTAGCCCACTGGAAGTGGGTCTTTTTTGGTGTGTGTGTGTGAGTTGTGCACACTGGAATGTAGTGCAGACAAGGGGAATGTTTCTCCCTGCTACGCAACGCGCTCAGAGACTAGACAGTAGACATGCTCTCTGTTAGGTTAAGTACCGTGGTCATAGAGTAGTAGACCATACCATGTCTGTTCCATATGTGACCACTGTGATGTGGGCACTGCCCAGGCTGTAGACCTGTCACTGTGACGCGGGCACTGCCAAGGCTGTAGACCTGTCACTGTGACGCGGGCACTTGTAGACCTGTCACTGTGACGCGGGCACTGCCAAGGCTGTAGACATGTCACTGTGACGCGGGCATTGCCCAGCCTGCAGACCTATTATTAAGCATGATCTGCGTCACTCGTCAAACCCAGAAAGTCTGGGGATTTTTCTTGATTTTTTTTAGTTTTTTACTGAAGCATGAATTATTATGCTCTGCATGTTTTCTGTGCAGCCACAGTGTGATGTGTAACTCTGTTCCACTGAGGGTGTTGTGTTTCAGAGTAAAGGCCCATTCCCACTGGGCCAGATAACAGATAAAACAAATATCTGTGACAGATATTTTTTTTTTATCTGTATCTACCATCCACTTGAATGGAAAAATATCTGAAGAAAGAGATTTTCTACCACTTTTTCTAGTCACATGTTCAAATACTGGATTCTTATTGGTTTAAAACAGTGGTAAACAGGCCAACAACCTTGAGTTGGCTCATGGACCCCGTCCACTGAAAAAATTAATGATTGTAACTAAAGATCCTTGCAAGTTACAACTGTGTTTTCATTCATTTATATGGAAAAAGTGGTAGAAAAAGCAATTTACCATTCGAGGGTCATGAGTTGTTGGCTGATTTACCACTGTTTCGGGGTTGTTTGCCACTCGCTTGCGGCTCGTGGCGCAACCCTGAAACAGTGGTAAACCAGCCAACAACCCACTCCCTCTCATGGTAAATGGCTTACTTTTTATCTGTTATCTGGCCCAGTGGGAATGGGCCTTTAGGCTGGGTGATATTAGGCAAACCTTCGATATTCGATAACGTTGTTGAATACCTCAATCTCGATATTATTCACAATATTAGTAAAAACAATTGCATTATACTGTTTTTCTGCTTTAGGTCCACTGCCTGCCTAACCCAGATAATGAATAGCATATCCATGCATGCACACTGCACAGTACACATAGAATAAAGACATTAAATGTCTTATTTCCATTTTCCAACAATGGTTTTATTGAAATAACCACACCTGGTTACAGATGGACAGATGGACTGAAAACATTCTCCCATGTAGATCTGTTATTTTCACAATAGAACCGTGTTATACAAAATGTAATGCCTCAACTCTTAGTGCTCGTCATGGTGGGGGGTCCCCAGTTAACATATGATTATTGTGGGGGTCGCAGCCTGAAAAGGTTGAGAACCACTACCTTAGAGGACCCCCTTAGAGGACCCCCATAGAGGACCCCCTTAGAGGACCCCCATAGAGGACCCCCATAGAGGACCCCCTTAGAGGACCCCCTTAGAGGACCCCCTTAGAGGACCCCCTTAGAGGACTCCCTTAGAGGACCCCCATAGAGGACCCCCTTAGAGGACTCCCTTAGAGGACCCCCATAGAGGACCCCCATAGAGGACCCCCTTAGAGGACCCCCTTAGAGGACCCCCTTAGAGGACCCCCTGGACCAAAACAACAACAGTGTATATCAGTCTCTGCCAGCCGGGCTGGGTGTCCTAAGGTGAGAGTTCTGGCAACACTTTAGAGCTGTGTGTGTGTGTGTGTGTGTGTGTGTGTGTGTGTGTGTGTGTGTGTGTGTGTGTGTGTGTGTGTGTGTGTGTGTGTGTGTGTGTGTGTGTGTGTGTGTGTGTGTGTGTGTGTGTGTGTGTGGGGTGTGTATTAGTCACAGATAGTACAGGAATGAGGTGAGCGATAGAGCAGTATTGCTGTACACCATGGTGGAAAGTAACTAAGCAACTTGCCTCAGAAACCCAGGCTTATTTTGTAATTCGGAAGAAAAATAAAGCCTGGGCAAACCCCCCTATAACTGTGCTGGCTCATGACATTTTAATTGTACATTGTAATAAGAACAATAATTATAGTCCCAGAAGAAGATCAAATCTCACTGTAGAGTGATATTATGTACAGTTTCTATATCTTCTATTAACTAATTGAACCCCAGCGTCCATATTATGGGTGGAACATTAGCCAAAAGATCTACAAGCTCATAGCGAGTGCTATTCTTTGGCAAAAGAGATCTCATGCAGACACAAAGATGTGAGACAACTCAGGTAGAAAAGTACAGAGATAACCTCAGGTCCAGTTTATTAAAGTCTAGAGGGTTTTTTAGTGGTCAGATAACAACATGTATTATAGCATACATTAGTTGGATGGAATTCCTTTAGACCATTGATTGTCAAAGTGGGATCTGGGGAACTTGAGGGGGGTTGCAGCCCAGGGGGGTAAGAACCAGATAGACCCTTACAGTGTATGAGGACGGCATAGCTCAGGGGTAGAGAAACCGTTATTAGAGCACGAAGGGAATCCGGGCTCCCCTTGAGTTAAAGTCGAAGAGTCCTTGAGCAAGACTCTGAACCCCTAATTTCTCCCGGTGAGCAGTGGGTTAGGGTTAGGGTCCCGGTGCCTTGCATGGTTTCCTCCGCCACCGGTGTATGAATGTGTGCGTGAATGGGTGAATGTAATGCACAATCTATGTAAAGCGCTTTGGATAAAAGCGCTATATAAATGCACCATTTACCATTTATGTAGTGTTATGGGGGTCCACTCCGCAACCTAATGCATAGGGACTTGAAAATAGTTTTAGAACCACTATTAGGCTGGTGTCATGTGATCTAACCATGCAACAACAAACAGAACTCCTGCAGTGATGCTCTCTCTCTCTCTCTCTCTCTCTCTCTCTCTCTCTCTCTCTCTCTCTCTCTGGCGTTTGGCTCTATGTTGAGGTTTCTAAGCGTGCAGGCATTCTATCCATCAAGCTGAACGCTGTAGCTCTGCTCCCACAGACCAGACTCTATCTCACTGCTGCATCCACCCACCCACCCACCCACCCATCCATCCATCCACCCACCCACCCACCCACCAATCCATCCATCCATCCATCCTCTTTCTTTCTTGCTTTCTTTCTTTCTTTCTTTCTTTCTTTCTTTCTTTCTTTCTTTCTTTCTTTCTTTCTTCCATATCACTCCATCTTGTGTATAGAACCATGCATGTGTGTCTCTCAGTATGCAGTATATACTTAATGTCAGTATATACTTCTACATTAAGTACATACTGACACACTGTGCTGTGTGGATAATAGGCCCCTACGTTCAGCCCTAAGGAAGGCAGCTGATATATGCTGATATACGTAACACATTCACTGTGTTATTCACTGCCAGGCAATTACAGCAGCGATGCAGCAGATTACAGCTGTACGGGCGCAGAGGCCAGGAGTTTCTGAGCGTGTAGATCTGCTATGTTTGCTGTTTTCCTGTGACAGTATGAAATACAGCTTCACCCCAAAGAATAACTATCAGTTACTACTAACACACTAGCATTTATTTCACTTTTTTTTTGTCACATTCCTGCTTAAATGTCGTGTCTGCTGCTGTAGGATTCACGCAATTTGTTGTGAGTTTATACAATTTTCAATTCATATAATCTATACATTGAATCTATACACACTATAGGATGCCTGGTCTACAATGATGCGACGATATGAACATTTCATTCGATTATTGTGACAAAAACTAAAAAACTAAAAGTGATTTACGATATTATCGCGACAATCAAAATGTGCCCAACATCCATTATCCTGGGCCGAAACATTCACGTGACGCGTTGTGAGCTTGTAGATCGGCTATTTTTTGGCAAAAACAATACGTTATTTCCAGGTCTGTTTTATTTTCACACTCACTCCAGAGGGCCACAATGCGTATACAGTCGAAAATAGCAAAAATGGCTGATCTACAAGCTCAAAACGCATCTTGAGCTTGTAGATCTGCTATTTTTGAATTGGAATCCGTAATTATTTTTGAGCTATCGTTGAATTGGAATCCTGAAAAGTATCATTTTTATTTAATTTCCAATGCATTTATATGTTCTTATGTTAACTGTATGAACTTAAATACAAAAACAATTTGCATTGTGCAGAAAAAAAAGACTAGTACTAAGATACTAATATAGACTGAAGTAATTAAAGCGGGTCATGTCTGCATGTTTGGAATTATAACAGCTGAAATCAATAATGTATCAGTATTCTGATATTAACCTGCGGGCCGCATTAAGTGAAGGTGGGGGCCGCATGTGGCCAGGTATAAGGCTCGGCAAATAAAAGGTGAATTGATCCCAGTGCATGACGGAGGACACATTTCAATCTCCACGATACGATTATAGTGAGTGTTTTTTATCACGATAAACGATAACAATTATCTTTATAACTTAAAGATCTGCTGTTTCCAATAATTACGATTAGGCGATTATTTAATAATTGTGACCGGACAGCCTCGTTCTCCCATACTGATGTTTGTCAGCTTCAACAACGCTGAACCTCAGGGTTAAAAGAAAACCCTCTTTCTACCAGTGTTGATTTCGTCGACTAAAACTATGACGGAAAATGTTTGTCGACAGTTTTTTTCCACTGACGACAACTAAATAAAAACGAAATAAAAACTAAGCTGTGATGACTAAAACTAAATATATTGACACTTTCGTCAACAAAATAAAAAACTAGCCTAAAACGTTAGGGAGGGACTAGTGGAGAAGAGAGTCATTTCAGGTGTTGCATGCTGAAAATAGTTCACAACGCGACGCGTTGTGAGCTTGTAGATCGGCTATTTTCAGCACACAACCAAGTGTAAAATCAGTCATTACGATGCCATCAAGGCCTGCGAAAATACATTTCATTTGACTAAATCATCTGTAGATTTAGTCGACTAAAATTAGACTAAAACTAATACTTTTCAGGTGACTAAATTATGACTAAAACTAAGTTACATTTTATTCAAAAGACTATGACTAAAACTAAATCAAGATTTCTCGTAAAAAACCACACTGCTTTCTACTGCGTAGCTCTTGTAACTCAGGGCTAAAAGAACACTCTTCTAACTGCGTAGCTCTTGCGTATAATTGTGTGGTGTTTTTGTTTTCTCCTGGTCTGGCCCAGAGCACCATGGGAGAGTGAACTTTAAGCTGCCTGTCAGCAGAGCTGCCGTTTAGGCTTTTTCTTTATTTAGAAACGGCAGTTTATTTTACCTTCTCTCCTCCTCCTCCTCCTCCACCTCATGTTGTTCCATGTGCCCTACCAGCCCTGTGCCAACCTCTCCCAGGTCCCTGCCAGGGCTCTGCCAGGTCTCTGGGCAGCCAGAAACCCAGCAGCATGGTGGGTGCTGCCCACAGCCTGCAGGGCACACTCTGCTCTCACCACATGTTGGTGCCAGCTTAATGAAGGCAACACTCACACACACACACGCATGCACGCACGCACACACACACACACACACACACACACACACACACACACACGCACGCACGCACGCACACACACATACACACTCACGCTAAAGTAGTGCAGAGATGATGAGAGGTAATTGAGTAGCATTTAAACTCCCACATGCTCCACAGCCCATTCTCTCAGCCCTCAGATAGATGTACGTCTAAATATAAACATAACATTTATATATAAATATAACAGGATATTTGTAATAGTAGCCACTGCTATTACTGTCTGTTACATCCTCTACTGAGAACAGAGTGGTCTGAAACTGGAACCTGTGTGCGTGTGTGCGTGTGTGCGTGTGTGTGTGTGTGTGTGTGCGTGTGTGTGTGTGTTTGTGTGTGTGTGTGTGTGTGTGTGTGTGTGTGTGTGTGTGTGTGTGTGTGTGTGTGTGTGTGTGTGTGCGCGTGTGTGTGTGTGTGTGTGTGTGTGTGTGTGCGTGCGAAGAAGAAGAAGAAGAAGAAGAAGAAGAAGAAGAATAAATAATCATAAACAAAGAGACAGAGAGAAAGAGGGAGACAGGCATACAGACCTTTATATCTTTTTAGTTTTTAGTTATCATTCAAATGTCCTATGGAGGAAACCCTGTTCTTCTGTGTACCAATAGGACTCTCTAATCAGGAGACAATCGACCGTCAGGTCACATACACAAACTTTAGAAGGCAATGTTAGCCAATCAGGAGGAGGGAATATGGGAAATGGGACAGATCCATGTTGATGACATGACTGTAGACATACTGTGTAGCGCATTGCGTGATTTTAGAGCCAAATCTGTAGGAGCAGTGTCCACAAAATGTGTTTTGCAAGAATCTGCCTCATGGTGGTGCTAGAAGTGGGCCATGTGAGAAATGAGGTTGTGGTTTGGCAGCCAAGGAGTGTGTGTGCAAAGTTTGGCATGGATCGGGGCAACGGTGGCAGAGATATGAGTAGGGCAAAAGTGTGAAGTGACGGTCAGACTGACAGACTGAGGGACTGACGGACTGATGGACTGACAGACTGACGGACAGACACCCGGTGGAGGTTTTGATAGTAACTGCGACCTGACGGTCGCAATCACTGACCTTAGAGCAGCCACACACTGTGTCTATTTATTTAATGCTTGTAATTGTTTTGGGCAAACAGTGCTGGCAACTTTACCAAACACACAAACACATGCATAAGATGGCCTGAAGAAGGTTGTACGGGCCGCTACTAGAGATGGACCGATTGCAAAATTCTTGGCCGATACCGATCCACCGGTTTTATGAAGGTCTGACCTGCCAAAACCCGATTTTTTCGATACCGATCTCTTTAGCTAAGAACTAGAAAATAGGGTTGCTCCAATACCCTTCTTTCAGGCCAAGTAGGCCTACAAGACATACTTCAATTTGAGTACCAATAAGCTAGAAGAACACTAATGCCAAATCAATCACAATAGTACAATAACCAAAATCACAGACAATATCCAGTCTAATATGACCGTCTGGACTAGGCAGGAGGAAAGCAGGTGACCCATGCTTTTTTTCCCTTCTTTTTGGAGACTACATTGACACAGCATTATGGAATATATCCTTACATTGCAACGGTAATCAGCACCATCTGTATTCTGTAGGCTGCCACTAAGTAGACTGGCTGCTACTTGCTAATGTTTACTTTAGTCACAGCACCAGAGCATCATGCTGTGCAGTGCCATAGACACAATTGGCATAAAACCGGTATTTATGTCAGTGACCTGCCGGTCACCGATTCGGCCGGTTTGATATCATACCTGCCGATTTTTTATATTGTCCGATTACGATTTCCATCCCTAGCCGCTACGTGTGGGTTATACCAGGTTTGAACTAATTTCATTATAAAGCCACGTCAATAAAATCTTTTCAACTTTATTCATCAGAAAAGTGGCTTGTTCTTTTGTACCTCTCTAAGAAATAAGATGTCTTTCGTTCATTTTTTCTTTTGCGTTCTGAGGAAACAGAACAGAACTGTGTGTGCGTGCGTGTGTGCGTGCGTGCGTGCGTGCATGTGTGTGTGCGTGCGTGCGTGCGTGTGCATGTTAAAGTGTGGGTGTGCACTAAGCACACACATGTAAGTGCTCATTTATAATAGCCATGCTTGTTTGCACCACTCAAAGTGAATTACCTGGTTTTCAGTTGAAAATGTGTTATTTACGTGCAGCGGTGCGGTCATGATGCGAACAGACGTAAACACTTAAGACCTGTTGCTAAAAGTTGTGAAAATAGTTGTTGTTGCTTGATTCAGGTTCACGTACTATTTATCGTGACTTAAATGCACTGGTTAGTCACATACAGTAGCCTGTAGTGTAAAAGATATACTCACATAAGCCTATGAACACAATAAAGACAACACAGCCTAAAAATCTGCAAGAATTGGTTATTGAAGATTGCAGAAAATCTTTGGACATTTCATCTTTGGAAATGTTTGACCTATTTTTGACCCTAACCCCCTTTTTTATTTGCCTATATTGACATGCCCAAAATAGAGTTTAGTGGTTGGGATAGGTGTAGGTGGTGTAGGTGGGTGGAGGTGTTGGAGGTGGGTGTAGGTGGGTGTAGGCGGGTGGAGGCGGGTGTAGGTGGGTGTAGGTGGGTGGAGGTGGGTGTAGGTGGGTGTAGGTGGGTGTAGGTGTTGGAGGTGGAGCGGTGCGTCCAGATTAGTCCTGCTCAAACAAACACTCTTCTCTCTCTGCCATCTTTAACTCTCCAGTCTCTCTCTCTCTCTCTCTCTCTCTCTCTCTCTCTCTCTCTCTCTCTCTCTCTCTCTCTCTCTTCCCAGTCGCTCTGAGACTGAAAACTCTGCAGTTATTTAAAGACACAGAGAACTGGAATGTCACAGTATGTGGAGAGAGAGACAGACAGATAGACAGTTACAGACAGACAGACAGACAGACAGACAGACAGACAGACAGACAGACAGACAGACAGTTACAGACCCATAAGGGACAATGTGTAGGCCTACAGTTTCAGAGTTACAGACCCATAAGGGACCATTTGGACAATGCTGGTGGTCCCTTGACCTGATGTTGAGAGCCCTTGGCTGCACCCATGCATACCATACCATGCCATGCCATGCCATGCCATGCCATGCCATGCCATGCCATGCCATGGTGCGATGCGGTGCGGTACAGCTCGGTGCAGCACAGGGCCCCGTAGCAGCAGTGATTATCCTGGGTAAAAACACACTGCTGACATGAAGGCCTCTGTTGCCTGCCAGGCTCGTTGCAACGGACCCTGAAACCCAGTAGCGTTTTCGAGGCCGGACGTGACCGGACGGCCACAGGCGCGGACGGCACGGAACAGTGCTTGCGCGTGTGCATGCTAGAACTCCCCATAGATTCGAGCAGTGTTGCCAGATGGGAAATGTTGAATTATCGTACCGGAGGCTCAGAATTATCGTATTTGACATGAAACTATCGTACACAGTCAAAAAACAGAAATCACTCGCGTAAAAACGTAATTTCACCAAAGAATTTGTCTTTAGTGTAAGAAACAACCTTGATTGAGACTCCTGCGTGACAAAAATGCATCAGATATGCTGCGTGGAGGCAGGCAACTTCCTGGAGCTTACACAAATAAAAGCCTGAAACTGGTCTGGAAAGATGCAACCGGTGTTTTTAATGCCTCCAAGTACAGATCTAGGGTCAGATTTCCTGCAGCTTATTTTGAGAAGCCAAACCAGATCCCAGATCAGCAGCCAGGGAAAATAGTGAATTCACGCTCTTTTTGGTGATATGCTGAAATGATCCTACATTTGGGCATTTTTGGAATTATTGATCGTACATCGTACAGAGGGTCAAATTATCATACGATAATTATCGTACATCTGGCAACACTGGATTCGAGTGACAACGCGCCATATAGCCTACAGTTTCTAATGAAATGGCTATGTTTGCATAACAAGTTTACCA
Source organism: Nannobrachium achirus (assembly GCF_963921795.1). NCBI lineage: Eukaryota > Metazoa > Chordata > Actinopteri > Myctophiformes > Myctophidae > Nannobrachium > Nannobrachium achirus. The sequence goes on from NC_137826.1 coordinate 57,837,126, forward strand.
GGTTTGCCAGTAAGTGGTCTGCAGCGCATCCCCCCTAGATTCACAAGCCCATGTACCCTATTCATATGGACACTACTTTAACACCTACAGTAGCATGTGTGTGCGTCCAGTCCTCATACATGGCTCCGTATGTAGGATGTTTGAGATTCCTTCAAAGCAAACTTGTTTCTCTACTGCAGCGCTGTATTTTCTGAATTAAATGAAACTAGAAAATAAAATGTTAAGTAACAATGCAAATGTAATTAATACTAGTCATTTTAGAAACTAGAACATTTTTGTTTTTTCACCATTAGATCTGCTGAGATCCGTTCTTTCTAAATAGCCTCTAGACGCCAATAAATGACTGTCCGCCCTGAAAAGAAAATCCCAAAGCACCACTGCTGAAACCTACAGACACACACAGGGTAGCAGGACTCAAGACGCTGCTACTGTAGATGTTCAGCCACGACCCTGCCTCACACCGGAGGAATACGTCAGTCCCAAGTCTCGTTACTCCGATCACGTGTCTGTGCGTGTGGTCAGGGTTAGGATTAGTCAAGGAAACCCCCAGATTAACTCACCCCAGGGACTCCCGTACCGTACTGTACCCCCATTTCTTTGTGTTGTTAAAAAACTCAAACATGTTGCTCTTTTTTCAGAGATTTTCTATTGAAAATAGCAGATCTACAATTGAGTACCTGTGAAGAATAACAGTCTAAAGGCCCATTCCCACTGGGCCAGATAACAGATATCTGCAGATATTTCTCCAGATATTTCTCCATGCAAAGTGGATGGTAGATACAGATAAAAAAATGTTTTGCCACAGATAAAAGTATCTGTGGCAAATATCTGTGGTATATATTTTTTTTATCTGTATCTACCATCCACTTTGAATGGAAAAATATCTGGAGAAATATCTCCAGATATCTGTTATCTGGCCCAGTGGGAATGGGCCTTTAGTCTGTATTTTAATTTTTTGGATAAAGATTTTTTATTTTATTTACCAGACTGTAAACCACAAACTAGAAGTTTTTAATTTCTTAAAGTCTTAATGTACTCCCCCCTCATTTTGTTGAGTTAGATTGTAACTCATATATATTAGGAATTATATAATACATAATACATAAGACATAATAATGGAAAGTGGAAAAACAGTATCTCCAACAGTTTGTGGAACAACAGTCTAAGTCCGTACAAGCAATATTCAGCAGACAAAGGAGCAGATAACATTAAAACAGACAATTAATCAAAATCGAGGGGGGAGTGCATTAACAAAACTCACTTAGCGCCGAGCGACTTTCGGGGCGACTAACTAATGATGGCGTTTAGTGCCGAGCGACTCGGAGCGACTTTTATATAAAAGCATTGTTTAAGCTTTTAATTTGGGTTGATAGACGGAGCGGAACGGTTAGCTTACCTTCGACTAGCATACAGATGAAAACCGTGAAAAAAAAGGATACGATTATGACGTCACCTTTAAGCCATAGCTTCCTGTTTACGTAGGCCTCTGTTAGCCGCTAGGCTCAATGCAAACCATCCGACCCTCACGTAGCTTCACTAGGTCGGATTTTGATTCGGAAACTTTCTGTGTGGCATCTATATACGTTCCGATGCCCATACCAATGGTGGTTTGAGACGATCAAGCACGAATTGAGCAGTATTGAGCTCAAATGGCGGCCCGCGGCCTGTCCATTGAATGTCAATGGAGAGCATGTCATTGTACCATCCTGTTATGTCCTGAACCTCGTTTTTTATTCTGACTTAACATGGGACCATGGAAAGTCTATGGGCTATGGCTCACTCTAGTGGTCATCTTGTGGCATTCGCAGGCACGTGTACCTGGTTATGTAATGTGATTTTGGGGATTCAATATAGCTATTTCCTGGCGTTATAAGCGCAGATTCATATTGAAATCTGGCTCGCTCGGCGCTAAGTGAGTTAAACAGATTAAAAATGACTAGTTTGTGGTTTACAGTCTGGTAAATCCAAAAATATATATATATTCAAAAAAATTGAACTGTTATTCGTCTCAGGTACTCGTGTATATACTCTGAAATACTCTGCTAACAGAGTAGTAAAGGCCTGTATTCAACGTTTTAGTGGCATCAACATATCCAGCACACAGAACTATTCACATTTTGCCAGACCTTTATTGGAAATTGCCAATCTGTGATCTCACAACTTGTGAGCAGTTGTACAATATACATATACAATAGGGCTTAAAGGAGTAGTTCACCCCCCAAAATACTTATTTCATCAGTTACACACCCTATGAAGTCTTGAAATAATGTGATGTCTGGGTCATCAATCAACAGGAGACTCAGCTACCAGAGATTCTGACGGTCTTAGAAAAAACTAAATAAATCTCCATCAAGTCAAGGCTTCATGATAGAAAATACGATTTTGGGGGAGGGGGGTGAACTACTCCTTTAATTATGACTAACACTAACCAGCAACTAAATGCCGTCAATAAATTGTAGTTGAGTAAAAAGTACAATGTTAACTTGTGTTACTCAAGTAAAGCAGTGGTTCTCAACATGTGAAGCAACAAGTGAAACAAGTACGCCTAATTTGGTCCCCAAATTATTTTGGGGGGTCCCCAGATGATTAACTTAATGTGCAACATTGTTTTCTCACTCAACAGTAAACAAACCAACATAAGGTTTAAGTGTATAGAGGGTATCTGCACATTTCTAAAGTGACAATTTAAGGACTTTTTAACACCTCTAATGCCTGATCAGTTCAAATATAATTATTTTGGGGGTTGTCGCGGCCTGAAAAGGTTGAGAACCACTGAAGTAAAGTAGCAGTACCTCAGGTCAGTACTTGAGTACAGTACTAGAGTAAATGTACTTAGTTACTTCTCAGTGCTTGGCGAGCAGGGAGGGAGTGAACTCAGGTTCATCTACTTAAGGACGGTGCCAGAGTAAATGTACTCAGTTACTTCTCAGCGAGTGGCGCGTGTCCCAGCCTGCAGCCATGGAAACCAGCCAGACGCATTCTTTCATGACAGGCACTCGCCACCTTGTGCAACGCACGCTCTGATTGGCCATTCTTTCATGACAGGCACACGTCACCTTGTGCAACGCACGCTCTGATTGGCCATTCTTTCATGACAGGCACACGTCACCTTGTGCAACGCACGCTCTGATTGGCCATTCTTTCTCTGATAGCGATAGACCTGTTGTCTTGATGTGTTGCTATCTGCTCTGTGGCTGTGATTACAGCTCCGTTTTGTAACATTAGATTATAGACATTTAATGTGAGAGAGATCTGCTTTCACCAGCGGTGAAGAATTACTCATGATGAAGAAGTAGTCATATGTTGCAGTTCATTTCATAGTAAAAGTAGCAATGCACACACTGTAGAACAGGGGTTTTCAAAGTGGGTGCCGGGGCACCCTGAGGTGCCGTGAACACAGTCCAGGGGTGCCGTGAGGTAATTTGATAATAACATAAACTAAAAGACTCCCTAATCGGGAGATAAGCGACCGTCAGGTCGCACGCACAAACTTTAGAAGGCAATCGTAGCCAATCAGGAGGGAATATGGGAAATGGGACAGATCCATGTTGATGACGTGACTTTAGAGATACTGTGTACCAATTTGCGTGATTTTAGGGCAAAATCTGTAGGAGCAGTGTCAAAAATATTGTTTTGCAAACATCTGTCTGATGGTGGCGCTAGAAGAGGGCCATGGGAGAAATCAGGGGCGGAGGTTGTGATTTGCCATAAGGAGTGTGTGTGCGAAGTTTGGCATGGATAGGGGATACGGTGCTGGAGATAAGAGTAGGGCCAAAAGTGTGACGTTACGGACAGACGGACAGCCGTTGGAGCTTTTCATAGTAACTTGCGACCTGACGGTCACAATCGTTTTAAACTTGAAGTGCAAAGTTATTTTCAGTCAGTTTTGACCAAAATGGCTGTTATTTCAATGTTTTCCTCACAACGTAATCGCTAAAATATGCCATAAATATATGTGTCCCAGCGTAGCAGACGGCTAGTCATCTCGGGAAACTCCATTATTCACTGGAGCCATTATGACGTTTTGTTTAGTTTTTTCTCTAAAATGTAATAACGCCACAACAGCATCTCAAAATATCTAGGCTACATTTCACTTAAATGCCAGAGCTGGGAATGAAAATGATGAATATGATAACAAAATAAAACAAATCTTTCAAAGATCTACAAGCTCACGGCTCCTCATGTCGAGACTGTAGATCGTCTATTTTCGACCAGCCCAAATAGGGCTTTAAGTTGTTAGAAAGTCACGCTGTGCAGCGGACTGGACTGATTGCAGGGGGATTTAGATAATGGTTGTGAACTGGATCCACTCACTCTCTATGTCTCTCTCTCTCTCTCTCTCTCTCTCTCTCTCTCTCTCTCTCTCTATGATGATAATGATAGTCCATTCAATGTCTCTGGTCTGGGTAATAGCGACACTTAGGCAGATTGTCTTGATTCTTCTTCATATGGTATAACTCGGTCTGTTATTACGGCTGCATTTTGTAAGATTAGATTAGACCGTATTGTCCCGGAGGAACGTTTATTGTTTTCACAGTCTGTTCAACACAGAATACACATTGAACACAGTCTGGTGGAAAGCAACAGAGAGTACATTTACTGAAGGGATTCCGGATGAAAATGAGCTCTCTTTGCTCAGTCTGTCTCATTTGAACACTGATGTGAAAACTGACATCCCACTACATAATCAGAATTGCACCAAAAAATAGTGTGTTTAAGTTTCCATCTGTAACTCCACGTTCAGCAGTTGTTCAATTGTCTAAAAAACATAATACAAAAATCAATAACGCATGTACCTTGCCCAACATCAACTTTATCACCTTCAGATGTGTCTCTACTTCTCATAATCCCAAAAAGTTTACAATTTTTTCCCACATTTTGGCCTGTAGGCGGCATATATTGCGCAATCCTTAGTTGGGAGTGGAGTGTCATTATCATCACCAACGTCTCAGGTTACAAGAGGGAAGGGGGGGGGGGGGGGGGGTCAGATGCACACACACACACAGAGAGAGAGAGAGAGAGAGGGAGAGAGAGAGAGAGAGAGAGAGAGAGAGAGAGACAGTAAAGTACAGTAAGGTAAAGTACAGTACAGTACAGTACAGCAAGGTACAGTACAGTACAGTACAGAAAAGTACAGTACAGTAAGGTAAAGTAGATTACAGTAGAGTACAGTACAGTAAGGTACAGTAGAGTATGGATGGATGGATGGATGTGGATGGATGGATGGATGTGGATGGATGGATGGATGGATGGATGGATGGATGTGGATGGATGGATGGATGGATGTGGATGGATGTGGATGGATGTGGATGGATGGATGGATGTGGATGGATGGATGTGGATGGAGGGATGGATGTGGATGGATGGATGGATGTGGATGGATGGATGGATGTGGATGGATGGATGTGGATGGATGGATGGATGTGGATGGATGGATGGATGTGGATGGATGGATGTGGATGGATGGATGGATGGATGTGGATGGATGGATGGATGGATGGATGTGGATGGATGGATGGATGGATGTGGATGGATGGATGGATGGATGTGGATGGATGGATGGATGAGGATGGATGAATGGATGGATGTGGATGGATGGATGGATGGATGGATGTGGATGGATGGATGGATGGATGGATGCATGGATGCATGGATGTGGATGGATGGATGGATGGATGGATGTGGATGGATGGATGGATGGATGGATGGATGGATGGATGTGGATGGATGGATGGATGGATGGATGGATGTGGATGGATGGATGGATGGATGTGGATGGATGGATGTGGATGGATGGATGGATGGATGTGGATGGATGGATGGATGGATGTGGATGGATGGATGGATGTGGATGGATGGATGTGGATGGATGTGGATGGATGGATGGATGGATGTGGATGGATGGATGGATGGATGGATGTGGATGGATGTGGATGGATGGATGGATGGATGTGGATGGATGGATGGATGGATGGATGTGGATGGATGGATGTGGATGGATGTGGATGGATGGATGGATGGATGTGGATGGATGGATGGATGGATGTGGATGGATGGATGGATGGATGGATGGATGGATGTGGATGGATGGATGGATGGATGTGGATGGATGGATGGATGGATGTGGATGGATGGATGGATGTGGATGGATGGATGGATGGATGGATGCATGGATGCATGGATGTGGATGGATGGATAGATCGATGTGGATGGATGGATGGATAGATGGATGTGGATGGATGGATGGATGGATGTGGATCGATGGATGGATGGATGCATGGATGCATGGATGTGGATGGATGGATAGATCGATGTGGATGGATGGATGGATGGATGGATGTGGATGGATGGATGGATGGATGGATGGATGTGGATGGATGGATGTGGATGGATGGATGGATGGATGTGGATGGATGGATGGATGGATGGATGGATGGATGGATGTGGATGGATGGATGTGGATGGATGGATGTGGATGGATGGATGGATGGATGTGGATGGATGGATGGATGTGGATGGAAGGATGGATGTGGATGGATGGATGGATGGATGGATGGATGTGGATGGATGGATGTGGATGGATGGATGGATGGATGTGGATGGATGGATGTGGATGGATGGATGGATGGATGTGGATGGATGGATGGATGTGGATGGAAGGATGGATGTGGATGGATGGATGGATGGATGGATGGATGTGGATGGATGGATGTGGATGGATGGATGGATGGATGTGGATGGATGGATGTGGATGGATGGATGTGGATGGATGGATGGATGGATGGATGTGGATGGATGGATGGATGGATGTGGATGGATGTGGATGATGTGGATGGATGGATGGATGTGGATGGATGGATGGATGGATGTGGATGGATGGATGGATTGCCATTTACACTATTTAGCATTTCGAAAAAACTGCATATTTAATGTTGAGCTATCCTAAATTTGTATTGCTTAGCTGCCCACTGGACTGTATCCACCTCTGGGTACAGGTGACTTTCGCATAGGAAAGGGGCCAGGCCCCCGCAGGGGGCTTTTTTCTAGTGTTGATTAATAATGTGTCATTGCTTGCTCTGGCTTCTGGCAGCGCACTGTGTTGTTGTGCTGCTGCTCTGTTGCTGTCCACTCACTGATATCACTTCTTTAGTTATTTAGTTCACATCACAAGGTGTCTCAAGACACTTTACATCTCCTGCAACTTGAGCAAGCATTTTGTTTGTAAAGGTGTCAAACAGACAAACAAAACAAAATCCCTCTTAAAGGAGTAGTTCACCCTCAAAATTACTTTTTTTTCCTATTGATTACTCTTGCTATGGAGACTTGAGTTCAATAATATCTTTGAGTTTTTGTTGCATTCCTAAGAAAATAATTTGATAACAATAAATTTACCCCTCATAGATTCCGTCATAGCAATGTGACAAATACAAAACAATATTATTGAACTCTAGTCTCCATGGCACGAGTAATCAATAGAAAAAAAGTCATTTTGGGGAAGAAACATCAGGCAGAATTGGACTCTAAGGTTGAGGAGAGAGAAACAGAGAGAGAAAAATACAAGCAACAGCAACAACAATGGGTAAAAGCTATGATGACAATCTGTTCTGTAGGACAGAAGGCAGTGAATGTTTAGTGACTTGCGGCTGTCTCTGGCAGCAGGAATACACCGCTATGTTTACAACGCCATGGCCTGGAGATCTTCCACACGAAGCCTGGACATTCATTCTGTTCAACCTAATCTAACAGAGTCTGGAGAATCAGCCTCTGTGTTGTTTTCAAAAGCCAGTGATTATGTCATTTTCTTTCCTTTCCTTTTTGTTGAGGCTTGGTGGTGGTGGGGGGGGGGGGGGGTTCCCAAAACCTTTTCAGCTTGAGACGCAAAAGATAAGTCTGGCGTCTCCCCCTTAAACAAAGAATACATTATGGATTAATCACCTTAGCCCTAGTTCGAGAGTAGCCAAAACAATGGCCGATCTAAGCCCACAACACATTCTACTTTTCCCTTTCTTTCTTTCCTTTTTTTTTGCAGAAAATTGCAACCCCCCCAAAAAAAGAAAAAAAACTAACTAACTAAACGTCCGTGACCCAAAAAGCCAGCTCTGCGACCCGCTGTTTGGGCAGCGCTGGTCTGACTCTGGGTAATCAGCCTGTGTGTTTGGAGAAGCCAGTAGTGATTATGTCATTTAAGTCCCCAGCCAGCCCAGCCAGCCTGCTCAGCCTCCATGTGGCATGCAGTCGCGCCGCTGCGCCGACCCCATGCGTGGGTGTATATTTGGGGATGTGGTTTCCGGCTTTCGCGACCCATGGAGAAGGGAAACGCGTCACAGCGGCGATAGGCCTTTCCCAGCTTCTGCATTCTGGCAGAGGAGGAGGAGGTGGTGATGATGACGGTGTCTGGTCTGTCTGGGGCCTTTTCTCTCTCTCTGTTTGAGCTGATCCACTGTTGTTTTGGTCTTCTGGGGTCGTGTGGCCTCTGAGAGGAGAGGAGAGGAGAGGGGAGGAGAGGAGAGGAGAGGAGAGGAGAGGAGAGGAGAGGAGTAGGGGTGTAACGATACATTCTAACAACGATCACGATACATGGTTGACGATACGATACATGGACGGTATTGGTTCATTCATGGCGATACGATACGATTCGATTCAATGATTTAAAATAGATATAGTAACTATTTAGCAAAAAATAAAATCTGTGTGAAACGTGTCAATAGTGCAGGTTTCTAAGGGAAACATCTATTATTATGGATATAAATAAGTAAACACTGTGATTCTCTAGCAAGTACATGGACATAATATTTCAACACATCTGGACAAACCCACCTTGACATGAACACAGAGATTACACACATTTATCCATAGACCAAGAGTAGCTATATGGAAAGGAAAAGTAATTAATCCCCTCTTTTTAATTTTCCTTCTTAACTCTTTTTGCGCCGATCCCGAACTAGTTCGGCTTTATTTCGGCCTTTTGATCGTCCAGGGTGCGGATCCCGAACTAGTTCGGCTTTTTATATAAAATTAAAAAGCAAAGCCCTGCTTCATCATACAAGGCTGTCGCACAAATGTAGTGAAAACAGCCGATCTACGATCTTGTAGATCGGCTGTTTTCACTAGTTTAAATCATTTTTCAAATGGTTTTGAACGTACAAGGTTTCCACCCGACAATGACGAAATATAACTCATGTAATTGGCCCACTGGCTTGCCATGATCTGAAATGGCAAATATTTGACTAGCAGCAGTGCTATAGAGAGAGATCTCTCTCTATAGCGCGCTATGAGGGCCTCTCCAACTCTTTTTTCCCGGGCTGAATCAGGGGCCCAGCAGCACGTCCCTGTCGATATAGTAGATCATTGCAAATTAGAATCGGTTTTTCGCTTCAGTTACCATATCGTTACACCCCTAGAGAGGGGGCTGGGAGTGATTATGGAGATTGACTCATAGGTTTGGAGTGACTCTAGCCTTGGATCATCATCATCCCCTCTGCCAGCCAGCAACTTGTTTTCATCTGTTTGTTACAAGAATAAAAGTACCAGAAACTGGGACTGTAAGCACACAAGTATCTGCCGTTTGCTTCCCTCCCCCCTAAAAAAAGAAAGTTTTCCAGATTCGTCAAGATCTTTGGAAACTAGCAGATGTGCAAGATGGAGTTCAAGTACAGTATTTACCTCAGTCTGAGATGTATTGGAGTATAAAGCAGGGGTCTTCAACGTTGTAAGGCCAAGGACCCCTTAGTTGAGAGAGAGATGAAGCAGGGACCCCCACAACCTGTTCATAGATTCCATATAGTTTTGTTGTTTGACAGCACAATCATCAGTGTATTTTGGATTCATATCAATTTGTGTTTTCAGATATTTAACCACTTGAGCCGTCATTACCTAATAAACTTGACCTTTCACTCTGTACTTAGTCTGCTCTTTTCCCCCTCTACACCAAACCTCTTTGCTGAAAATAGCCGATCTACAAGCTCGCTTGTAGATCTGCTATTTTTGGCTAAAGTTCTCAGAATATGGACGCTAGGGTTCAAGTTGTTAATATAAAAAAGGATTGGAAGATTTGGAGGACCCCCTGCAGTAACTCTGAGGACCCCCTAGGGGTCCCGGACCCCCTGTTTAAGACCCCTGGTATAAAGTATAAAGTGCTTGCCTGGGAACCGAGCTCACAGAGAGTCTGATTTCTGGGAGAAATGTCAAATTTCCACACGGCGGGACTCGGGAGTGATTCCACTGAAAACATTCGCTAGCCTGAATTCCTCAGGCAGTTTGAGAGCTGAAATGGACATAATAAAACCTGCTGCTAAAGGGAAGAGCTGTATTCATCCTGTTTCTGCTTCACCCAGCAGATGGCTGCTCAGATGGTGGAGCAGTTAGGGGCTAATGTTCCTAGGTGCCTTAAGCCCGTATCAGAGTGTACGGTGGAGAGCTATCCACCTCAAGTCAGAAAATAAGTGTAGGACATCATAGTCACTCACGGTGGAGTCCTGTACACCGTGACTGACTGGTCTAGATCGACCAATCAGTGAACGGGGTGTAGAGCCTGTCTGTCTGATAGTAAAAACAGAGAGATGTGTTGGGACTCGCGGTGTAAAGCTCTCCACCGCGAGGAATGACGTAACGTTGTAGTTTCATGACTCAAAAAGACTCGAAAAGACTACACCGCGGTGTAAAGCCTTCCACCGCCCAGGCGACTATGATGTCGGCTTTACACCTCATCCCTAAATCTTTTTGCCATTTTTATTTTGAAAAACATTTTTTAATAGTTCAAATAGACTCAACGTGTTGATGTTGATCGGACATTTGATATATTTTTTTATGTTTTTCAAAATAGTAAAAAAAGTGTCTTCATCAGCCTACGTACAGTATGCTACAGCTTTTAACCACTTCAAACCTATACACCGTCATTCATTGCACGGTGAATAGCCAACATAGAACACGTTCACAACGCATTGCATGGCGATGTGTTGTGAGCTTGTGAATCGGAGGTTTTAGAAAGACTGTGACAAACCTTCTCAGTTTACAGTTTACAGTTTAGGCATTTAGCAGACGCTTTTAATCCAAAGTGACTTAACAATAAGCAGATAATACATCACTCTAATAAACAAGATAACATGTCAGAACATCAACAACAATATAACAAATGCATATGAATATCAATCTAAAGAAACAATATAATCAGTAAAGAAAAAGGGATTCTAAAAAACCTAAAATACAAATGCTAACTAGCTTCCTGTATGGTCATTGAGTGATTCAGTAGTGCTATGGGTTTAGGTGGAGTCTGAAAAGGTGAGTCTTCAGTCCACGGCGAAAGCTAGCGAGTGAGTCTGTTGTTCTAAGTGCAACAGGGAGTTTATTCCACAACTTGGGGGCTCCCAACTATGATGGGCTCCCAAAACCAAAGACAGATCAATTCTCATGGGTCCTTGTCATGAAAATGTTTGAGTGTGACCACTGTCACGTGTAGGACCACTGCACCATGTCATGGTACACTGTAGTGTTGTAAGACTTCTCATCATATGTGTTAAAGGAACAGTAAAGGGCCGTTTATAGTTACGTATGCTTGATTTTGTGTACGTTTTGAGTGAGAGAGTACGTACAGTGACGTACAGTACGGGTGACCGGGGCACCGGGAGGGCAACGTCTCTCTCTCTCTCTCTCTCTCTCTCTCTCTCTCTCTCTCTCTCTCTCTCTCTCTCTCTCTCTCTCTCTCTCTCTCTCTCTCTCTCTGTTATCTGTGCTTTCTTGCTTGGTTGTGCACAAAATGTGCAGACTGTCAGTCTCTCCCCGCAGCCTGTGATTCACAGGTACACACACTAACAAGTGTCTGTAAACACACGTGCACGTGCGTGTGTGTGCGTGCGTGTGCGTGCGACTTGTACACTTGTGGTGCGTGTAGCCTTGGTTTCTGCGCTCAGTAACAGAGGAATGCATGGATTCATTACTTGAAGTGAAAACAAAGCCCTGTTGAAACTTCACATGAATTAAATCTACTTCACTGGAGCCACCTTTTAATAATTACACTGGGAAACCCCTGTTACTGAACAAACACTCTATAGCAATGATTACTGCCACAATATAGAGCTATTTAACACTGTTACTGAACAAACACTCTATAGCAATGATTACTGCCACAATATAGAGCTATTTAACACTGTTACTGAACAAACACTCTATAGCAATGATTACTGCCACAATATAGAGCTATTTAACACTGTTACTGAACAAACACTCTATAGCAATGATTACTGCCACAATATAGAGCTATTTAACGCTGTTACTGAACAAACACTCTATAGCAATGATTACTGTCACAATATGGAGTTATTTAACACTGTTACTGAACAAACACTCTATAGCAATGATTACTGTCACAATATAGAGCTATTTAACACTGTTACTGAACAAACACTCTATAGCAATGATTACTGTCACAATATAGAGCTATTTAACACTGTTACTGAACAAACACTCTATAGCAATGATTACTGTCACAATATAGAGCTATTTAACACTGTTACTGAACAAACACTCTATAGCAATGATTACTGTCACAATATAGAGTTGTTTAACACTGTTACTGAACAAACACTCTATAGCAATGATTACTGTCACAATATAGAGCTATTTAACACTGTTACTGAACAAACACTCTATAGCAATGATTACTGTCACAATATAGAGCTATTTAACACTGTTACTGAACAAACACTCTATAGCAATGATTACTGTCACAATATAGAGCTATTTAACACTGTTACTGAACAAACACTCTATAGCAATGATTACTGTCACAATATAGAGCTATTTAACACTGTTACTGAACAAACACTCTATAGCAATGATTACTGTCACAATATAGAGCTATTTAACACTGTTACTGAACAAACACTCTATAGCAATGATTACTGTCACAATATAGAGCTATTTAACACTGTTACTGAACAAACACTCTATAGCAATGATTACTGTCACAATATAGAGTTGTTTAACACTGTTACTGAACAAACACTCTATAGCAATGATTACTGTCACAATATAGAGCTATTTAACACTGTTACTGAACAAACACTCTATAGCAATGATTACTGTCACAATATAGAGCTATTTAACACTGTTACTGAACAAACACTCTATAGCAATGATTACTGTCACAATATAGAGCTATTTAACACTGTTACTGAACAAACACTCTATAGCAATGATTACTGTCACAATATAGAGCTATTTAACACTGTTACTGAACAAACACTCTATAGCAATGATTACTGTCACAATATAGAGCTATTTAACACTGTTACTGAACAAACACTCTATAGCAATGATTACTGTCACAATATAGAGCTATTTAACACTGTTACTGAACAAACACTCTATAGCAATGATTACTGTCACAATATAGAGCATTAGTTCTTACTTGTTTACTTACTTCATAGAGCTTTAACTGGAACAGAAACCTCTGACACCGTCTTTAAATACAACCCGTGTGAAATGAGGAAATAATAGACTTGGCCCGAGGCCTCGAAGATTAGAGGTGGCTGCACACATGCACGCTCACGCACTCTGTCACACACACACACACACACACACACACACACACACACACACACACACACACACACACACACACACACACACACCCACACACACACTCACACTGTTTGTGCGTCACTGCACAAACATCTAATCATTTAAGAATCACAGTGAAAGTGAGTCTTGGAGGAATACTTTACTTGCACAGATGGTAGATCTGCTTTTTCCCCCACTAGATTTGAAATAGGACTTATGCAAATATACAACATCGAAATAAACTGGTGACCCAGTGCCTCCCTGCTTGGCACTCATCATCAAGGGTTGCACTGGGGGACATACTGGTGTCATGTCCAGGGCAGTGGCGTCAGTTCAGCACAATCTAGGGTATGGCAAAGATGGGAGTCCTCATGGAAAAGAGGCATTACATTTTGTATAACACGGTTCTATTGTGAACATAGCAGATCTACATGCTCAGCGCAAGGCGCTGTGAGCATGTAGATCGGCAATTTTCACAATGTCTAAAAAAACAAGTTTTGATAGTTTTTTACACAGGTTTCTACGGTTTCTTGGGCTGGATATGGCAGCCTGGAACGGTTGTTCAAGTGCAGCTAAACTTGGCATGTTAGTAAACGTACCACAATTAACAATAATGCATTGCACCAGTGCAGCTGACCTGCGGAACCTGGGAATATACCATTTTGTCAAGATGGGGAGAATACAAGTGTGGAGAATATAATTATAATACCTTGTTAAAGTGACATTTTGTTACATTTTACATTTGTAGTTATTTTACTGTAATTTAACAACATAATAACCAGCACAGATAGACAAAGAGACATTCATGGATTTATATGTATTTATAACTTGTATTTCCCCCCCTGGACCCAGGGTATGGCAGCTGCATACCCCTGCCATACCCAATTGACGCCCCTGGTCTAGGGGGTGTACAGTACTTATACATCAAGCTGCCTCACGCTACAGAAACAGGAGATCCTGCCCTATAGGCCTCATGGCTCGCTAAGGCTTAGTTACTGATGATGAGAAGAGCCTTGACGCAGAGAGCTCACCGCATGTTTCTCTGGCTTTGGCACAGTGCATGCTGGGATGTGAAAATGATACACTTCCTGTCTGCTGCGTCTGGGTGTGTTGGAACGCTAGCTGGCAACCTGCGCACCGCGGCTAACCTCTCACATGGGAATGAAGCAACCTGCGCTGCACCGCGGCTACTCCGATGTTCTCATGATGTCAATCCTCCTGCCGTATATAATGTGCCATAACGTTGTCTCTGGAGGTTGTAGTTAGTGTTTCTGAAGTGGTGATTTAATGAAGGAAATACGTTAAATTCTCGTCATATTTTTTGTAGCAACAGTTTACAGTAGTCCAGACGCTGTTTGTCTGCGTACCTGTCAGATACTATACGACTGTATAGTTCCAAACATTACTCATATAGTTCCTGTTTTGACTTCTCCTAATGGGTGTTTATCAAGTGATTGCATGGCGGTGAGATCAGAGAGTGTTGTAACTGTGTCTCTCTACAGCTCTGGGTACAACAGACAGACAGTAGAGTGTTGTAACTGTGTCTCTCTACAGCTCTGGGTACAGCAGCATTAGAGTGTTGTAACTGTGTCTCTCTACAGCTCTGGGTACAACAGACAGACAGTAGAGTGTTGTAACTGTGTCTCTCTACAGCTCTGGGTACAATAGACAGACAGTAGAGTGTTGTAACTGTGTCTCTCTACAGCTCTGGGTACAACAGACAGACAGTAGAGTGTTGTAACTGTGTCTCTCAACAGCTCTGGGTACAGCAGACAGACAGTAGATGATCAGACAGTGAACTGTGTCTCTGTGTCTGTCAGACTTAAGATGTGTTTTAATAACACACTGTAACTGCTGAGGAATGTCTGGGAGGTGTGGCTTCAAGCAGCCAATAGGACGCTGAGCTGAGCTGCAGCAGGTATGCACAGTGTGCTGTGACATGAACCCACTGCACATGACCTGTCTCTGACATCACAACACTCTGGACCAATCAGGGCTGTTCAAATAGAGCGGCAGTGGCTCAAGGGGTAGAGTGGCCGGTAGAGCGTCCAGTTCAATCCCGGGCTCCCTCCCAGAGTCAGTGTGGAAGAGTCCTTGATCAAGAATCTGAACCCCTAACTGCTCCTGATGAGCTGGTTGGTGCCAAGCATGGTTTCCTCTGTGAATGTGTGTTTGAATGGGTGAATGTAAGCGCCTTAGAATAAAGCGCTATATAAATGCACCATTTACCATTCATTTAGCAGTGGTTCTAAACCTGTGGGCCGGTGGGCCGCGAGGGTATTGCAAGCGGGCCCCCGAATAATTGTCAAAATACTAAGATTTAATTATGCATAACATTAAACAATACATTCTAATAATACCTGTAAGTATGTATGAACCCTTAACTTATTAAGTGCCGATCTCGTGAATACTCGTGAAATATTAAAAGGTATCCATCGTGCCGATCCCGCGATGTCACACGAAATATACTGTATATACAGTAAATATACTGTATATACAGTAAATATACTGTATATACAGTAAAGCTGGCACTGGCTACCTACCGTCCAGTGAAAAGCCCTGGCACGGGTGGAGTCGCCCATTCATCATCATCGTGCTTCCACGTGCACACAATAGTGATCCCATAACATTGAAACCAACGGTCTTTCTCATCTTTACAGTCCATTTTCTCCAAAAAACACTTTTGATGCCAAGGATGGCATTGGATTCTCTTCTTAGATCACTGTTTACGTGTTGGACCAGAACTACTTCCGGGTGAATCTTCGTCAAGTAGGACTTCGTTTAGTTAGCTCGATCTACTTCCGGCCTTCAAAATAAGAGACTGGCCGCGGACGGAGCAAGCGGCCGGCACGCTGGACAATTAACCCTTTCATGTCTGAGGCACCAAATGAGTTGTTAAGTTTAAACACTTGTTACCCTGTTAAAAATTGTTGGCCCTTCGAAAACAACAGATGTACAAGATACCGGTATGAAACTCCCTATTTATTAAAAATAATGATAAATGAACTGCTTAACCTTTAATATTAACTGGTTACACATGTCTTGACGGTTACCTATTCAAAACCCTTCGCTGTGAACATTTTGTTCATTTTTGTTGTCAGTCATTTAGTCAAGCAAAAAATATGCTGCGGTCTGAATCTCCCTTTAAACGCTCTGTTCCATGATGGCAACACACACCACACGCACACACACCGCACGCACACACACACGCACACACACACACACACGCACACCACGCACACACACACACACACACGCACACGCACACGCGCACACACACACACACGCACACCACACACACACACACACACACACACACACACGCACACGCACACACGCACACACACACACACACACAGAGAGAGAGAGAGAGCTTCTGCAGAATCCATTAGCCTTTGTCTCAGCTCCACCTCTCTGTCTCTGGCCGTTTGGCGGAGCGTTCAGATGGAGGGAGCAGATGTGAATGAGCAGGGGCGTCACACCAAATCCTGGGCCCTGGGTACAAGGATTCACTGCGCCCCCCCCCCCCCCCCCCCCCCCCCCCCATGAATGTTAACTATTGAAAAATAGCAGATATACAAGCTCACAGCACGGCACCGAGTGCCACGCTGCGAGCTTGTAGATCTGCTATTTTTGAAAAATCGTGAAAATGTGTGCCAAGAAACCTATATCTTTCCATGTCAGTGATGCTCAAACCTTTTCATGTGAAGGACCCCCAAAATGATATTTATTGGGCCACGGACCCCCATCTCAAAATATTTAGTTCCAGGGACCCCGCCCAGAAGCAAAATTTGAGTTACAAATTTTCACTTAAAAAAATACATATATTCAAAGATTTGCGCACATTTTCACGACTTTTCAAAAATAGCAGATCTACAAGCTCACAGCGCGGCACTCGGTGCCGCGCTGTGAGCTTGTATGGGGCTTTTAAGCCGTGACATCATTTTGTAGGCAGAGGAGAATCTGCCCCCAGAGCATTTTCTGTCCCTCGCTATTTCAAAAAACAACGACTAAAAAATAACGACTAAAGTATCATTCTAACACTTTCCTTTCAATAACAAAGAGAAGAAAAATGTGTAAATAGTAAAAATAGTAAAAAGATTCACGGAAATTGGGGGCAGAAATTCTCCTCTGCCTACAAAATGATGTCATACTTAACAGCCCCATATCTGCTATTTTTCAATAGCTAAAGTTACTATAGGGCCCCTCCACCGTGGGCCCTGGTAACTCTGTCCCACTTTCCTCCCCCTTGTGACGCCCCTGTGAATGAGTAACACAATGATCTGCTCCAACCCCTGGGCCCTGCAGGGTACAGGGATGCACTGCAGGGCCCCCCATGGATGTTCTTCATAGGGGGAGGAGGGGGTTTATATTTTGTGCTTTTAACTATTGAAAAATCGCAGCTCGGTGCCGCGCTGCGAGCTTGTGGATCTGCTATTTTTGAAAAATCATGAAAATGTGTGCACGTTATTTGAAAAAAACCTGTGTTTCTATGTCAGTGGTGCTCAATCCTTTTCGTGTGAAAGGACCCCCAAAATGTTATGTATTTGGCCACGGACCCCCATCTCAAAATATTCAGTTCCAGAAGCAAAACTTGAGTTACAAATGTTCGCTTAGAAAATACATATATAATCAAAGATTTGCACACATTTTCACGACTTTTCAAAAATAGCAGATCTACGAGCTCGCAGCGCGGCACTCGGTGCCGCGCTGTGAGCTTGTAGACAGAGCTGCCAACCCTCACGCAATGAGCGTGAGACTCACGCAAATGACCCTCTTCTCACGCTCTCACGCCACACATCGTATTTCTCACGCCGTCATATCACCAGCCGTCACAAAGTGGAAAACTGCGTCAACTCAAGTGTCACTGAGACATCCACTTCGGCCGCGATTTGAGCAACAAAAAAGGGCTTAAAATACTGTATCTGATTCTGAAGTAATGATTAGATGCGTCGCTGTGTGTGCGTGAGCGTCTGGTGTGAGGAACGCATTCTCTACAGTAAGATCGACAGGCGACGCGACAGGAGGATCTACTATATTAATTCAACACATCCAAAATGCCCATTGCTTACTAGCAGGCAGTTTAAATGAGGAGAGGAGGGAATTTTGGATGGATGCGTGTGCAAAAAGAACAGATCTTCAAGCAAAAGACGTGTTACTTGCAGCTTAATGTAAACATTTATCCATCATTTTCTCATCCTAGTAAAGCCAGATAAAAGTATCAAACTCCCTGTAAAATGCAACAGAATACAGGAAATAACATCTACTCTTTACATTTTTTTCTGGGGGAGGACCCCCAGACCCCCCACCAATATGATCCACAGTATATAGGCTATTAACTACGTTTCTGCCTCAAAATTACATATTAATTATTGAGGGTTAGATTTGGAGAATTAAATAACACCCACCCAGTGCAACATACTGTACCTGGTTGGTGTAATAGTGACTCCAAGGGTCGATAAATTATAATAATAACCTAAATTATTGTAATATTTGTTGAACATATAGGCCTATATGATTTTTTTAATATTTCTTTTGAGGCACCCCCCCCCCCCCCCCCAAAAAAAAAAAAAGAAAAATCTCACTCTTAGGTTTTCCTGAAAGTTGGCAGCCCTGTTGTAGATCTGCTATTTTTCAATAGCTAAAGTATAAAATAATTAAGGCCCCTCCACCATGGGCCCTAGTAACTCAGTCCCACTCCCCCCCCCACCTTGTGACGCCCCTGGATCTGGTAGGTGCTCTCATGAGGCCTGGCTGTGCTCTGCAGACAGACACGGACGCAGACGTGACTTCCACGAGTCACTAGTGACTGATAATGGACTGTTGGAGGGGTAGTTTAGACGGTGGTTTCCGTACAGAGAAAGTAGAATTCTAGAGGAGTCAGTAGTCATGTGATCCAGGCAAAAGACTGTATAGTGCTGGCTCATCTAACACCAGTAATACACTTTAACCCTGCAAGGCCCAGCGTTGCTTTTTGGCAACATTTTTTAAATCATTTTTAAAAATATGTTATAATTAGTTTTCCTGTTCTTTTTTTTCTCACATTAACATCACCATTAAATCCTATTGTTTAGTATTACAATGCCATTGGCCAGGATATTTGCATATGAACACCCCCCACAGAGGCTGACATTCACACCACTTCAAGATCTCTGGAGTCCAGAGTCTAGACGAACAACATCTCACTTTTTTTTTGGCAAGTAGAAATGAATTCGGGTCTTGCAGGGTTAACCATTTACTACCCCAGCATCTGTATTCTTATATTTATATACCGCATACTTATTTAGTTTACGCTCTTTTGTTCCCCAGTTTAGTCGTTATGCCAGTTGATTCCTCCCCACACACATCTCTGTGTGTTGTCACTGTTTGGTTAGTGTTGTATCCTACTGACCTCAAATCTACCTCAAATCTGAGGAGCACTGACGATCTGGCAACACTGATTGAACACACACACACACACACGTACGCACATACACACAGGCACGCACGCACGCACGCACGCACGCGCACACACACACGTGCACACGTGCACACGTGCACACACACAGAGGAGGGCTGGTGTAAACTCTGGCTCTGTATTGTGTTGTTCTGTTGCCCCATGCTGGGCTGATTGCACAACATCAAAAGACCAGGCACACACACACGCACGCACACGCACACACCACAATAAATATGACAGCAGCTGTGATGTCTCTTTAACGCTGGTTCAGATGCCTGCGTTACCTGTTGTTTTCACTGCAGGGATGTGTGTGCGCGCGTACGTGTGCGTGTGCGTGCGTACGCTGCACATGGAAAATATCAGGATTGTGTGGTACATGCAGCATACAGTGTGAGCTTGTAGATCTGCTATGTTCAGTGCATGATATACCAGTGTGCAACCTGCAGTACAAATGAGGCTTTATGCTTTTAGTGTGACTTTACTGAGAATCTGTGTATGTCTGTCTTTTTACCCCTCTTTTACCAATCTGCATAATAGGCTAACTAGCAGTAGCGCTTTCGAGGCGGGACGTGACTGGATGCCGTGTGGCCAATATTTCCCACATGCATGCGCATGGACGGCACAGAACAGTGCTTGCCCATGTGCATGCTAGAACTCCCCATAGATTCAAGTGACGACGCGCCATATAGCCTACAGTTTCTAATGAAATGGCTGTATTTGCATAACAAGTTTACCAGGTTTGCCAGTAAGTGGTCTGTAGCGCATCCCCCCTAGATTCACAAGCCCAAGTACCCTATTCATATGGATACTACTTTAACACCTACAGTAGCCTACTAGGTTCCCAGTGGTGAATGTGTGTGCATGTGTGTGCGTCCAGTCCTCATACATGGCTCCGCATGTAGGCTACTGTTTGAGATTTGTTCAAAGCAAACTTGTTTCTCTACTGCATGCAGCGCTGTATTTTTTTATTGATTTAAATGAAACTAGAAAATAAAATCCTAAGTAACAATGCAAATGCAACTCTTTCCCAGTCTCCGCTAAAATGGCTTGTCCTCAGATTAGCCGGGAATTTTTATTATTGTATTATGATCTAGAGTGCATTCATTCATTCAGGCCATCGGCACATCTTCACATCCCACGTGTCTCTTTTTGTTTTGTTTTCGTCGGCTAATGTTTACTTACCAGCGAAGATTCTAGCTCCCCATTGGAATATAATGGCGATTTGGCGGAGCCTTCTCCCCCCCCGGGAAGCTTCGCGTGCGCGTTTCGTGCACGTCAATGTGGTCACAATCAATGATCTCGGTATGTACCGTAACTCCAAGCATTTTCGTTTCAATCGGCTCCGTCAATGTTGCTAAGCTAGTGGCTGCTGTGTACACAGTAAGTCAATGAGAAAAAAACACCCATCCCCCTCTGGGCCCTCCCCCCTCCTCCTCGCACGCAGATGGGGTGTGCCGATATGTTGGGTAAGCCGATCTGGTGATAAAAAAGGTGTGCCGATATTTTTTTTTTTATCATTTTTTTTTTTTTTCGTTTTTAATCACCTAGTGCGTATATGTGCGACCAGGCTGGGCCGTCTTGCGCAATAATGCGTATATGTGCGTTCAGGCTGAGAAAGAGTTAAGACTAGAAAACGTCGTTTTTGTTTTTCCACCATGAGATCTGCTGAGATCCGTTCGTTTCATGTGACGTCAATAAATGACCGTCCGCCCTGAAAAGAAAATCCCAAAGCACCACTGCTAACTAGTATTCTAACTAGTATTCTAACTAGTAGCATAACTCTAATTAGTAATCTAATTAGTAGCCTAACTAGTACTAACTAGTTGCCTAACTCTAACTAGTAGTCTAACTAACTAGCAGCCTAACTCAAGCCTGCCTCTAAGATGCAGTGGAGAAGTCAAACATTATTGAAAACTTTAAACACTCAAGTAAAGTAAAAAGTAAAAACTCTCAACATGTTACTAAAGTGCAGTACTCGAGTAACTGTACTTTCCTGTTCTTGTCTCTCTCTCTCTCTCTCTCTCTCTCTCTCTCTCTCTCTCTCTCTCTCTCTCTCTCTCCCACTTCTTTCTGTTTTGTTTCCAACCTCTGCGTCTAAATCCTGCCTTTCCTGTCATTCTCTCCCCAGAACTCTGTCCAGCCATGTCGTAGGTACAGGAGCTTAACTCCAGCATTAGAACGTCCAAGCAGCCACCGCACGCTAGGACCAAAATAAACCCAGAAACGCTTATCCCTGTCACAGACTTGCAGGAGAACTGTGTGGTGGAGGCTGGAGCAGTGGCGTCAGTTCAGAAAAAAGCTAAGGTAGGGCAACATGACTGGTGTCTTGCACGTGCGCCTTCGCGCGTGTGCAAGACACCAGTCATGTTGCCATACCTTAGCAACAGACATTTATTTTAAGAAGAACATTTTATTTTTTCCCCCCCGTTTTTATGGTTTCTTGGGCTGGATATGGCAGCCTGGAACGGTTGTTCAAGTGCAGCTAAACTACTTGGCATGTTGGCACTTGGTACTTGGACCTGCGGAACCTGGGAATATACCATTTTATCAAGATAGGGAGAATACAATACAATACAATACCTTGTTAAGTGGCCATTTTGTGACATTTTGCATTTGTAGTTATTTTACTGTAATTTAACAACCTAATAACCAGCGCAGATAGACAAAGAGACATTCATGGATTTATATTTAAAAGTAACTTTTATTTTCCCCCCTGGACCCAGGGTATGGCAGCTGCATACCCCTGCCATACCCAATTGACGCCCCTGTGGTGGAGAGGAGAGGAGAGGAGAGGAGAGGAGAGGAGAGGAGAGGAGAGGAGTTGTCTATTTTTAGTTAGGTCTGCCCCAAGCTGTCTGTTTGCAGCATTGCCATGTCTGCTCATTATAAGCCACTTTGGGCCTGTTTTTCTGTTAAGTCTCTTGTACATATTGGTGGTTTGATGGTTGCAGGGTTTATTTGGGGTTTGTATCTGAAGTGTAGTTGTTTATTTGGTCTTGTTTCTAAATGTAGTATAAACCAGTGGTTATCAAACAGTCAAGGACCCCTCATCTGAAACTACCCTGCAAGCCAAATGACGTCATGATGACGTCATGATAACGTCCTCCGGTGACGTTCAGAACTAGGCCAGATCACAGCCCATATGGGGATGATCTTGACGTCTTTACCAGGACGTCATAAATGAACTGTTTTGTTTAACAGGATTATTGTTATTTAATGTTAGTTGAAATATGAGCATGTAAGGTAATATTCTGGGACATATCTGACTAGTTATGATATTTATCTGGCCTCGATCGGACCTTCTTCTGATTAATCCAGGACGTCCGTTTTCGTGGACAGGATTTATGTTGGTTGAAATTCTGGTTGATATTCTAGGCCAGATCTGACTAGACCTGGACCTGATTGGTCCAGGTCCTGACCGTGCTTGCTGGGCAAGCTATTCTTCTGGCTACACATACGTCATGTCCTAGTAAAGGTTCGGATACGTTATTTGGCGGTCCCTTTTTCGCTTATCACAAGATCGGTGGTTGTTGCAATCACCTGCACTGCGAGATTTCACCATCTGTTACGCTATGATGAAATAAAGCCATGAAAATGTAATTTGTGTATTTTCTGTAAAGCTATTCCAGTGGTGAAAGCTGTGTTTGTTTCACCCAGAGAAGGAATAGCACATCGGGCCAAGCCTCGAAAAATACCCGACTGTGTGGCCCAAAGAATGTCTGTGCCAAGGATGCCCGCATGCACGATCTATGTATTTCAAGCATATTCCATTTATTTTCTATTTTCTCTTTTTAGAGGGAATTATTTGTGTGAACTTCTTTTGGTTCGTTGATTATGAATTGTGTTTTAGGAACGGTGTTTTCTTTTTGGCACATTTTAAGGCTTGGGGGGAAAAGACAGATATAAGAATGTTCTGTATGCTTGAAGTGGAGTTTGAAAAACAGTTATTACTTCCATTCTGTACTGTAGTGTACAGTAGAGATGTGACGTTCGCGAAAGAATCGAATCTTTTGAAAGGCTCTTTGAAGTGAACGATGGGATCCGGTTCGTGGAATAGGGAGCCATTCATTTGGCTCGTGGCGATGCGTGGTGCGACGATGCGCGGCAGCGCGGTGCGGCGCGGCGATGTGCAGCTATCTAGGAAGCAAATTAAGACACTACAGTTTGATTTGATCATAGCTTAGTCAATTATTAAGCGATTTATATAATTAAAACGTCTCTATATTGCTTGGGAAGTCCACTTCCATGACAAATGACTGTATTATGTCCCTGTAAATATTTAAATGTACAAGCTCACATGCCCACCCACATTGTGCCAGGCCTAGCCAGTTGGTAAATCCTGGCTATATACGCCGCTAGGGAGGAGCAAGTTCATTGTTGCCTGCTTGTTTTTTTTAGGTGTCGCATGAATAACATTAGTCAAGGTAGCTTAATTTACACACACGTTTTATAAAAAAAGGGTAAATACAAAATTGTGATCTCAACTGTCAGCAGAGGAATGTGGTGCCAGACCGTGCCACCTTGTGGATTCATGTTTCAACGAATGCTTCTTAAAAATATATAAATAAGCAATGAGCCAAAATAGCCAAATGAGCCAGTCTAAGTAAACCAGATCCATGGCTCTGGCTCACTTCAAAAAGCCATAAATTGCATCTCTAGTGTACAGCTATGCAATGATGCAGCGATGTACTGTATATGTTGTGTCTGATCTGTACAACCATGTCTGCTATAGGCACTTTTGGTGCATGACACAGAAGTAAAGAAATCTATCTATTTATCTTAGAGGATGCAATGAGTTGTGAGCTTGAGATGCATTATTGGGTGAAAGTTGTTCACTGCAGATGGCAGCAGTGAGGTGTTTGACATCCGAGCTGGGGTAATGCAAGGAGACACCCTAGCCCCCTACCTCTTCATCATAGTTCTAGATTATGCGCTCAGGAAAGCCATAGGGGGACGGGAACAAGAGCTTGGCTTCACGCTAACACCAAGGAGGTCAAGACGGCACCCCACAGTAGTTCTGACAGACCTGGACTATGCGGACGACATCAGCCTGTTCTCCGACAGCATGGAACAAGCACAAGAACTCCTGAACAGGGTGGAGATAGAGTGTGCCAAAGTTGGTCTCAGGCTAAACGCTAAGAAAACTGAGGTTATCACCTATAACCTACCTGATCACTCACCTCTGACAACAACAGAAGGAGCTGTGTTGAAGGAAGTCAAGGACTTCAAGTACCTGGGCGCATGGGTCGACTCAACTGAGAAAGACCTTAAAGTAAGGAAGGCACTCGCTTGGAGGGCCCTGAACGGCATGAACAGTGTATGGAACTCTAACCTCCCCCGCCAAATCAAACTTAGCTTCTTCTTTGCAACGGTGGAGTCTGTTCTCCTCTATGGCAGTGAATGCTGGACCTTGAAGCCAACCCTGCAGAAGTCTCTAGACGGGTGCTACACTAGAATGTTGCGTGCAGTACTCAACATCAACAGGAGTGCACATGTTACAAACGAGAGCCTGTATGAGGGAATACCAAAGGTAAGCGAGAAAATTGCCACCAGAAGAATGAGACTAGCAGGACACTGCCAAAGACACCAGGAGCTTCCAGCCAGCAAATTGGTACTGTGGGAGCCAACACACGGGCACCGGCCGCGAGGACGTCCCACAAAAACATACGTGGACATACTCAAGGAAGACGTAGGGACACAGAACACCAATGAGCTGGCCAGATGTATGGAGAACCGAGATGACTGGAAACAACGATGGAGGGCTCGTCTGAGGACGACCTAGATAGATGTTCAATAGATTTTTAAGTAAAATATGTTGAATTCATGATGTAGCCCATTTAATGTTGCTGGGGACCACTCTCTCTCTCTCTCTCACAATATGTCCTATATCTTCACTGTTTGGCCAGAACCGCTTAACTCCATTTTTGAGGTTTTAGATTTTTTTGGCATGAATCAGGGCTATTGAACACCCTTTATGTCTGAGTGTTGGTTAAAATAATATTGAACCAATGGAAAGTAGTAAAAAAGTGCTTGGGACAAAACCTCCTAACTCCACACTTTCTGCCAAACCAGCTAACTCCATCCGATTGGCCCTCTCTTTTTTTTTTTATAAATCTGTGCTATTGAACACCCTTTACGTCTGTCTGTGTGTTGGTTAAAATAATATTGAACCAATGAAAAGTAGTAAAAAACCCTTCGGTCAAAACCTCCTAACTCCACTTGAGCTCATTTTCCCGAAAAGGAACATTTTGGAGTTAGGAGGTTTGGGCCCGACAGCAGAGATATGCAATATCCTCTTCTTTCACTTCCAGCCAACGTGTTTAATGAGGATCCAAGGTTTGGCTCATCAGGTGTGATAGCTGACGGAGGTCAGTGTGACCATAACGTTGTATCCTCATTAAATATGTTGGCTGGATCCTGTATGTCAGTGGTTTTATCTTTGATGGGACGCTATTTTACACCTCCCATCAGCCTTCAGGAGAGCAGCTCTCCCATGCGTTGTGGAGTGGTTCCCACGCACACACACACACACACACACACACGCTGGCACACACGTGCACATGCACATGCACACGCACACTAGAGGTGGATATTTGCAAGAATCTCGCGATGCAATACGTATCACGATACTTGGGTCACGATGCAATAGTATCACGATATATTGCGAATCTTTGCGATACCATACTATTGCGATATATCAGCTTTAAAAGCTGAAGACGCTGCTCTAATGTTGTTTTCGTCGTTCGCAGCCATTTTCTCGAGAGACCTCACTCACTGAACAGTGGGAAGGGGAAGTAGCTACTATAGTAAAGCGACATCTAGAGGCAGCGGAGTGTCAGGACCGGACTTCTACCATTGGTTCCTATGCAGGGGAACATATTGTATTTTCCACAAAGCCTGAATTATCGATACAGTATTGGCAAATAAACTATCGCGATGTATTGCCATATTGTTTATATTGCCCAACCCTAATGCACACGCACACATGCATGCACGCTGCAGTAAAAAGCTGTCTTCCATCTCCAGGTCTTGACCTCCCAGTAACAGACAGAAGCTCTCAGATTGAATGGTCAGTGTGAGTCTCTGAGCAGAGGGGGAAGCACGCACGTCTCCAAAACATTTACAGGTGCAGAACCAAAAATACGCACCATGGAAAGAAGAGGTTCTAATGCTCCAGCAACAACTTTATTTCAGGATGGAGAGATACAACGTTTCAACCCAAAGCGGGTCTTCATCAGGTATGATGAAGACCCGCTTGATACCTGATGAAGATTGGGTTGAAACGTTGTATCTCTCCATCCTGAAATAAAGTTGTTGCTGGAGCATTAGAACAGTGTGCAGACTTCCTCCTCTTTCCACAGTGTGAGTCTCTCCCTGTAACAGACAGAATAGTCTGAGCGTTTCGGGCAAAGATTGTGCACTTTATTAAAGAAGCGTGACATTTGGCACACAGTTAGAACATGATGCCATATGGGACATGTTTGGCTATAGGGACATCGCAGATTTGTCTTGGTAAACTTATGGGAGCCAGTCAAAGTTGGTCTCTCATAGATTTTACTATCCAGTAAAATAATACAAAAAAATATATATGCTTTAAGTAGCATGTGAGGGGTTAAACTAGGTGTTTTTCAAAAATCAACACAGCAGAAAAAAAAATCGAACCTCTGTTCGAAGTGGAGCTGTGTGTGTGTGTGTGTGTGTGTGTGTGTGTGTGTGTGTGTGTGTGTGTGTGTGTGTGTGTGTGTGTGTGTGTGTGTGTGTGTGCAACAGCGCCCCTCCCTTAACATGTGTGGTCAGAAAAGGTTACTGCAGGCTACAGACACGGAGACAGACAGACCCACACACACGGCCACGTATAGGGAGCTTGTGTTCCACACAGCTCCAAAAACAAAACAAAAAACATTGTGACATTCTTTTATTTTCCTGAACAGAGTATTTTATAAAGGTCTCAGTTGTTCAGAAATAGTGTTCATGAGCTGGTCCACAGTCTTCCACTGACTCCAGGGCATTCTGCCCAAGTTCCGGCTGCAGTTTGGCACCCATGGTGTGACGAATCTGCCGGTTGGAATTGCGTGATAACGAAAATGACGTTGGTGTCTCTTCCTCCAATATTCCTTGCTGTGAATGAGGAAAGGATCTGACTGACAGCTGATTACATCCTGCGTAAACTAACTCTATGCTTCATTTATTCTCATCTCACTGTTGCAAGACACTCTGGATAAGACTGATAAATGTCTATATTGTAAATGCCCTCTCTCTCTCTCGCTCTCTCTCTCTCTCCCTCTCTCTGTCTCTCTCTCCAGTGATGTCTAATGTCTCTCTCTCTCTCTCTCTCTCTCTCTCTCTCTCTCTCCCTCTCTCCCTCTCTCAACTCAATTCAATTCAATTCAATTCAATTCAATTCATTTCAATTCAATTCAAAGGGCTTTATTGGCATGAGAAAACTTACGTTTACATTGCCAAAGCAGAAGTGTACACAGTACAATACAATACAATTCAATACAATACAATCAGAACAAAATATGTACAGGTGAAAAGAGTTTTCATGTATCAATGTTAAGTGCAGGCAGAGCAGGGATATATACAATGGTTTTTAAGGTGGTTGGGTTCCATTTGATATCCTTCTCTTATCACAGCAGCTCACCAATCTGGCTGCTGTGTTTACTCTCTCTCTTTCTCTCTCTGTCTAATGGTGTCTAATGCCTCTCTCTCTTTCTCTCTCTCTCTCCAGTGGTGTCTAATGTCTCTCTCTCTCTCTCTCTCTCTCTCTCTCTCCAGTGATGTCTAATGTCTCTCTCTCTCTCTCTCCCCCCCCCAGTGGTGTGCCCTCTGACCTGTCTGAACGGGGGCGTGTGCAGTTCCAGGACCCACTGCCTGTGCCCGCCGGGCTTCACGGGCCGCCTGTGCCAGTTCCCCCTGCAGCAGATGCAGCAGGCGGCGCGGGGCAACAAGCAGCCCGTCTACCCTGTGACGCTGGTCAAACAGGACGGGCACCACCAGGACGGGCAAGGAGGAGGGAGGAACCAGCAGACCCACTCTGTCTTCACCCTGCCACTGGCACAGGGCGGGCACCACTCCTCTGAAGGTAGGGACCATGTGGTCACCTTGGCACAGGGCGGGCACCACTCCTCTGAAGGTAGGGACCATGTGGTCACCTTGGCACAGGGCGGGCACCACTCCTCTGAAGGTAGGGACCATGTGGTCACCTTGGCACAGGGTGGGCACCACTCCTCTGAAGGTAGGGAGCATGTTGGCACAGGGCCGGCACCACTCCTCTGAAGGCAGGGAGCATGTGGTCACCCTGGCACAGGGTGGGCACCACTCCTCTGAAGGTAGAGACCATGTGGTCACCCTGGCACAGGGCGGGCACCACTCCTCTGAAGGTAGAGAGCATGTGGTCACCCTGGCACTAGGGTGGCACCACTCCTCTGAAGGTAGAGACCATGTGGTCACCCTGGCACAGGGCGGGCACCACTCCTCTGAAGGTAGGGAGCATGTGGTCACCCTGGCACTAGGGTGGCACCACTCCTCTGAAGGTAGAGAGCATGTGGTCACCCTGGCACTAGGGTGGCACCACTCCTCTGAAGGTAGAGAGCATGTGGTCACCCTGGCACTAGGGTGGCACCACTCCTCTGAAGGTAGGGAGCATGTGGTCACCCTGGCACTAGGGTGGCACCACTCCTCTGAAGGTAGGGAGCATGTGGTCACCCTGGCACTAGGGT
This sequence comes from Nannobrachium achirus, assembly GCF_963921795.1. Lineage (NCBI taxonomy): Eukaryota > Metazoa > Chordata > Actinopteri > Myctophiformes > Myctophidae > Nannobrachium > Nannobrachium achirus. Next base: position 57,866,844 of record NC_137826.1, read on the forward strand.
GGCACCACTCCTCTGAAGGTAGAGAGCATGTGGTCACCCTGGCACTAGGGTGGCACCACTCCTCTGAAGGTAGAGAGCATGTGGTCACCCTGGCACTAGGGTGGCACCACTCCTCTGAAGGTAGAGAGCATGTGGTCACCCTGGCACTAGGGTGGCACCACTCCTCTGAAGGTAGGGAGCATGTGGTCACCCTGGCACTAGGGTGGCACCACTCCTCTGAAGGTAGGGAGCATGTGGTCACCTTGGCACTAGGGTGGCACCACTCCTCTGAAGGTAGAGAGCATGTGGTCACCCTGGCACTAGGGTGGCACCACTCCTCTGAAGGTAGAGAGCATGTGGTCACCCTGGCACTAGGGTGGCACCACTCCTCTGAAGGTAGAGACCATGTGGTCACCCTGGCACTAGGGTGGCACCACTCCTCTGAAGGTAGGGAGCATGTGGTCACCCTGGCACTAGGGTGGCACCACTCCTCTGAAGGTAGGGAGCATGTGGTCACCCTGGCACTAGGGTGGCACCACTCCTCTGAAGGTAGAGACCATGTGGTCACCCTGGCACTAGGGTGGCACCACTCCTCTGAAGGTAGAGAGCATGTGGTCACCCTGGCACTAGGGTGGGCACCACTCCTCTGAAGGTAGAGACCATGTGGTCACCCTGGCACTAGGGTGGCACCACTCCTCTGAAGGTAGGGAGCATGTGGTCACCCTGGCACTAGGGTGGCACCACTCCTCTGAAGGTAGGGAGCATGTGGTCACCCTGGCACTAGGGTGGCACCACTCCTCTGAAGGTAGAGACCATGTGGTCACCCTGGCACTAGGGTGGCACCACTCCTCTGAAGGTAGAGAGCATGTGGTCACCCTGGCACTAGGGTGGCACCACTCCTCTGAAGGTAGAGAGCATGTGGTCACCCTGGCACTAGGGTGGCACCACTCCTCTGAAGGTAGGGAGCATGTGGTCACCCTGGCACTAGGGTGGCACCACTCCTCTGAAGGTAGGGAGCATGTGGTCACCCTGGCACTAGGGTGGCACCACTCCTCTGAAGGTAGAGAGCATGTGGTCACCCTGGCACTAGGGTGGCACCACTCCTCTGAAGGTAGAGAGCATGTGGTCACCCTGGCACTAGGGTGGCACCACTCCTCTGAAGGTAGGGAGCATGTGGTCACCCTGGCACTAGGGTGGCACCACTCCTCTGAAGGTAGAGACCATGTGGTCACCCTGGCACTAGGGTGGCACCACTCCTCTGAAGGTAGAGAGCATGTGGTCACCCTGGCACTAGGGTGGCACCACTCCTCTGAAGGTAGGGAGCATGTGGTCACCCTGGCACTAGGGTGGCACCACTCCTCTGAAGGTAGGGAGCATGTGGTCACCCTGGCACTAGGGTGGCACCACTCCTCTGAAGGTAGAGAGCATGTGGTCACCCTGGCACTAGGGTGGCACCACTCCTCTGAAGGTAGAGAGCATGTGGTCACCCTGGCACTAGGGTGGCACCACTCCTCTGAAGGTAGAGAGCATGTGGTCACCCTGGCACTAGGGTGGCACCACTCCTCTGAAGGTAGAGAGCATGTGGTCACCCTGGCACTAGGGTGGCACCACTCCTCTGAAGGTAGGGAGCATGTGGTCACCCTGGCACTAGGGTGGCACCACTCCTCTGAAGGTAGAGAGCATGTGGTCACCCTGGCACTAGGGTGGCACCACTCCTCTGAAGGTAGGGAGCATGTGGTCACCCTGGCACTAGGGTGGCACCACTCCTCTGAAGGTAGGGAGCATGTGGTCACCTTGGCACTAGGGTGGCACCACTCCTCTGAAGGTAGAGAGCATGTGGTCACCCTGGCACTAGGGTGGCACCACTCCTCTGAAGGTAGAGAGCATGTGGTCACCCTGGCACTAGGGTGGCACCACTCCTCTGAAGGTAGGGAGCATGTGGTCACCCTGGCACTAGGGTGGCACCACTCCTCTGAAGGTAGAGACCATGTGGTCACCCTGGCACTAGGGTGGCACCACTCCTCTGAAGGTAGAGAGCATGTGGTCACCCTGGCACTAGGGTGGCACCACTCCTCTGAAGGTAGGGAGCATGTGGTCACCCTGGCACTAGGGTGGCACCACTCCTCTGAAGGTAGGGAGCATGTGGTCACCCTGGCACAGGGTGGCACCACTCCTCTGAAGGTAGGGAGCATGTGGTCACCCTGGCACAGGGTGGGCACCACTCCTCTGAAGGCAGGGAGCATGTGGTCACCCTGGCACAGGGCGGGCACCAGGCCTGGAATTTCTTCATTTTAGGTGCAAGGCCACATGGCCTTTGGTGTTGTCAATTTGTTGAGGGCACAAAGGCCAAATGCCAGGGCAGGAAGGCCAAATGGGTTAGGGTTAGGGTAGTCTCGCGTAGCCAGACAACTATTCCACAATCTCCGAATGCTATGTAGAGTCTGGAACAGCAGCTCCCGAATGGCAAGTAATGGAAACGGGCATTACCGTTCAAGAAAATATATTTTAAAATGTCATTTCTGCTAAGCAGCAAGCTAAACATGCTTATATGATTTTTATTTATAACCCATGGGACTGAGTTACTAGGGCCCAATAGCAGATATACAAGCTCACAGCGTGGTCAAATACATAATTATCATTGGGCCAAATACATATCATTTTGGGGGTCCTTGACATGAAAATGTTTGAGCACCACTGACATAGAAACATAGGGTTTTCAAAGAGAAGGATTTGAAATATTCAAAGACTTAATTTTTCAAAAATAGCAGATCTACGAGCTTGTATATCTGCTATTTTTCAATAGTTAAAGCACAAAATGTGAGTGAATTCTTGTAGCCAGGGCCCAGAATTTGTTGCGACACCCCTGCCATCTATCATGGTCTGTCCTCAGTGTCAGGGTCATCCTAATGAGATAGATCTCCTGTCCAATTTTCTCCCTGTCAGGACTTGCTATGACATAAGAATTATGTGTCTGCAGTTATCTGAGCTAATCACAACCATTTTACATAACAGTTATCTGAGCAAATCACAACCATTTTACATAACAGTTATCTGAGCAAATCACAACCATTTTACATAACAGTTATCTGAGCAAATCACAACCATTTTACATAACAGTTATCTGAGCAAATCACAATCATTTTACATAACAGTTATCTGAGCAAATCACAACCATTTTACATAACAGTTATCTGAGCAAATCACAACCGTTTTACATAACAGTTATCTGAGCAAATCACAACCATTTTACATAACAGTTATCTGAGCAAATCACAATCATTTTACATAACAGTTATCTGAGCAAATCACAACCATTTTACATAACAGTTATCTGAGCAAATCACAATCATTTTACATAACTGTTGGAGCCGTTTCCATTCCATAAGAACATCTGGATTACGTTAACAGAAAAGTCATATTTTTCATCGTTATTTCCAACGTCGTTGTCCACGGTCCCTATTTGGCGATTCAGAGCTTGTAGATCCGCTATTTTTTGAAAGATTTTTAATGTATGGAATTATACAGGCCTGTTTTAGCCAGAGTACATTATTTTATGGATCATTGTCAGTGTTTTCTGTGTGTAGTTCTGTGTGTAGTCCAGTAAGTGTGTTTATAATGTCCTAAACTACCCAGTAAGTGTGTTTATAATGTCCCAAACTACCCAGTAAGTGTGTTTATAATGTCCCAAACTACCCAGTAAGTGTGTTTATAATGTCCCAAACTACCAAACTACCCAGTAAGTGTGTGTGTGTGTGTGTGTGTGTGTGTGTGTGTGTGTGTGTGTGTGTGTGTGTGTGTGTGTGTGTGTGTGTGTGTGTGTGTGTGTGTGTGTGTGTGCGTGTGCGCATGTCTTCCAGTCCAGATCAACGTGCGCGTGCACCACGGTCCGGACACCTCGGTGTACATCCATCCTCTGGACCAATCAGAGGCCAAGCCCCCCCACAAGGCCATGACCCGCCTCCTGCCACAGAGACACAAACCCAAGGGGCGGTGCTTCCAGGAGACCACGCCCAAACAGGCTGTGAGTGACACATCATACTCAAAATATAAAATTCTTAAATAAGAGACCACGCCCAAACAGGCTGTGAGTGCTACGTCATATAAAGTTCTTAAATAAAGTTGTTTGAACTTTTTTTTATTTGTTTTGTAAAGCGACTTTGGGTACCTCGAAAAGCGCTATATAAGTTTGGTGTAGTATTATTATTATTATTATTGCGACCGTCAGGGAGCAGTTTACTATGAAAACCTCCACCGGCCGTCCGTCCGTCCGTCCGTCCGTCCGTCACACGTCACACGTCACACCTTTGCCCTGCTTATATCTCCGCATCAGTATGACATCACACCACATGTGTACACAAACCTTTGTGTACGTTGCTGTGGCAACAGTCTGTTGTTGCTGGTTTGTTAGTGTAGATTAGCAACCACCTTAGCAACCATGGTTTTACCCTAGCAACCAACTGTTTACCCTAGCAACCAACTGTTTACCATAGCAACCATGTTTTTTTACCCTAGCAACCAACTGTTTACCATAGCAACCAGATACGCAGAGCAGGGATCTCCATATATGGGCATAAACAGGTGACATCACACTGATGTCAGATACTCAGAGCAGGGATTTCTCCATAATATATGGGCATAAAAGGGATTATGTTAGGGATCTCCATATATGGGCATAAAAGGGATTCTGTTAGGGATCTCCATATATGGGCATACAAGGGATTCTGTTAGGGATCTCCATATATGGGCATAAAAGGGATTCTGTTAGGGATCTCCATATATGGGCATAAAAGGGATTCTGTTAGGGATCTCCATATATGGGCATAAAAGGGATTCTGTTAGCTGTTAGTGATCTCCATATATGGGCATAAAAGGGATTCTGTTAGGGATCTCCATATATGGGCATGAAAGGGATTCTGTTAGGGATCTCCATATATGGGCATAACAGGGATTGTATCCCAGATGATGCCCTGTTAGGAGATCCACACTAACAGAATCCATATATGGTCCTACCGACAGCTGCTATAAGCCAACCCTGGCGATAAGGTCTGAGTCGAAGAAATGCTTCTTTCCTGGCAAGAATTGCCCCTTTATACTGTAGGGCTCGTTTGTGTATTGTATGACATCACGCCACATCATCGGCTGAGGACTGTGTGATGTCATCATATCTCCATATATGGAGACATAAGTTGCTCATGCCCAAATATGGGCTGGTGAGGTCAGACTTAGTGTGATGCGTAGGTTATCTCCATATATGGAGATTCAACTTCAATGAGTAACCATGGCAAACTGTCAACTACCCGTATGTCTTGATAATTGGTAAAACAAACTTTTGGCCTATTTGTGGAGATAAGCGACCAACGGTCGCTTATCTCCCGATTAGGGAGTCTTACTGGTTAGTATTAGTAGTAGTAGTAGTAGTAGTAGTAGTAGTAGTAGTAGTAGCAGTGTTAGTTTTGTCAGACAGTTTTGATTTAGTCTTATACAATTTTGAATTAGTCTTAGTCCGGTTTAGTCTTCTGAAATTGTTTTAGTCTAGTCTTAGTCTAGTCAACTAAATATCAAAACATTTTAGTCTTAGTCTAGTTTTAGTCTTTTGGGATTAGTCTTAGTTGGAAGTTGGAAGTTAAGCAATGTTTTACAGGCCGGGTACACATTTTAGTGTATGGGAGGAGCTTACAGTACATGTACAGTATGTAGCAACATATTTGTTTTTGTAGGCTAATTTCTGATTTGGGCCTAACTATAGGTTAGGCCTAAATGAGTTAACTAACTGCATGTCTCTCTCTCTCTCTCTCCCTCTCTTTCTAACTGTCTGTCTCTCACTGTTTCTCTCTCACTGTATCTCTCTCAGTGTAACTCCACCCCTCTCCCGGTCTTGACCAATCAGGAGGATTGTTGTGGCAGTGTGGGGAACTCATGGGGACAGAACAAATGCTACCAGTGTCCCAAACTACCCAGTAAGTGTGTTTATAATGTCCTAAACTACCAAACTACCCAGTAAGTGTGCTTATAATGCCATAAACTACCCAGTAAGTGTGTTTATAATGTCCCAAACTACCCAGTAAGTGTGTTTATAATGTCCCAAACTACCAAACTACCCACTAAGTGTGTTTGTAATGCCCTAAAGTACCAAACGACCCACTAAGTGTGTTTATAATGTCCTAAACTACCAAACTACCCAGTAAGTGTGTTTATAACGTCCCAAACTACCCAGTAAGTGTGTTTATAATGTCCTAAACTACCCAGTAAGTGTGTTTATAATGTCCCAAACTACCCAGTAAGTGTGTTTATAATGTCCCAAACTACCAAACTACCCAGTAAGTGTGTTTATAATGTCCCAAACTACCCAGTAAGTGTATTTATAATGTCCCAAACTACCCAGTAAGTGTGTTTATAATGTCCCAAACTACCCAGTAAGTGTGTTTATAATGTCCTAAACTACCAAACTACCCAGAAAGTGTGTTTATAATGTACTAAACTACCAAACTACCCAGTAAGTGTGTTTATAATGTCCCAAACTACCAAACTACCCAGTAAGTGTGTTTATAATGTCCCAAACTACCCAGTAAGTGTGTTTATAATGTCCTAAACTACCCAGTAAGTGTGTTTATTATGCCCTAAACTACCCAGTAAGTGTGTTTATAATGTCCCAAACGACCAAACTACCCAGTAAGTGTGTTTGTATTGTCCCAAACTACCCAGTAAGCGTGTTTATTATGCCCTAAACTACCCAGTATGTGTGTTTATAATGTCCTAAACTACCCTTTTTTTCACCCTGCGTAGGTGTTTTTATATTCTGGCCATGCATTGGCCGTAACTATAAAAGGCTTGGTCTTGTAGCTTCTTTAAATGTGTCACCCATTTGTATCACAGAGCATCTTGTTGGGGATTTTCACTAGTTTTTTTTTGTTATCAATTATTTTTATTTTCCATAACATAAAATTAGAGACATACATATGAATAGAACAAGAAAAAGTAAAACATTAATCAAAAGAAAAATGCAATTAACAGACAAACACAAACAATAGCAAAACAAGAAAAGGAAAAGAAAACCCACCCACCCCCTTTCCCCGGACCAACACGGAATGTACAATAGTGCATGCCTGTGCTAGGCTGTTACCACTATATAGTGATTTCTTGAATCATAGCCTTAAGCTTATCTGCAATGTCCGACCACATATTAATGTTTTCTTCTTTTGCTCCGTGTAACCTTGCTATCGACTGCTCTAAATATACTATATCTAGAAAGGTTAAGGCCCACTGGCGAAACGTTAACGTATGAGGAGGTTTCCACCGCGTAGCTACCATCTTCTTCGCCGCCGTTAATCCAGCAAAGAAGATGCGCTTGCGTATATTGTTTAGTTGCAACTGTGAGACGTCATTTAATAAAAATAAAGAAGGAGAAGATATGATATTAATACTAAAAATAGTTGAAAGTTTTGAGGCAACCATATTCCAGAATGACGACACATTTGGGCATTCCCAAACCATGTGAAGGAAGGTACCAATACTATTTGAGGCGCAGAGAGTGCAGTTGGGATTATTCAAAATCCTCATAGCACATAGTCTGCGGGGAGTTAAATAAGTCCGATGAACAAAATTTAAATGAATTTGTTGATGGTCTGGATTTCTAGAAGATAGCCTAATGTTAGACCACACTGTGTCCCAACAAAAGTCAGGGTCCAAATTTGGTACATCATTCCTCCAAACAGTATCAACAGATAGGGGCCCATAACTACAGTCTAATAAAAAACCATAGAGGGTGGAAACCAAACCTCTTGTTCTGTTACCATCACAGATAAACTCATGGAAGGGGTGCAATCTAAGGGGAGCTTGCCATGGGACCCCATAGGTCCTCATGGACAATCTCAGTTGGAAGTAGAAAAAAAGGGTATTTCCAGGCAGATTGAAGATGTCACACAAATCTCGAAAAGGTCGTAAACCATTTCTATCAAATAAGTCCCCTAATGTACGAATCCCCTTAGCCCTCCACCTTGGAAAGCGAATGGGGCGATCCTCGATTAAAAGTCTTTGATTATTGAACACTGGGGAAAATAAGTTCCATTTACAATCAATCTTACACATCTTTTCAGCTGCTCTCCATACTGCCACTAAATGAGAAATGATAGGTCCAAAGCGAACTTTGCATTGATGTGTAGTTATGTTTGAATAGATAAGATCTCTCAATTCAACAGGCTGCACTAAACTCTCCTCAAGCTCTCTCCAAGAAACCTTATTTGCTGGGTTAAACCAATTTAAAAGGGGGCGGAGCGTGAAGGCCCAATAATAAAATTTAAAGTTGGGCAATGAAAGGCCGCCATCATCTCTAGCACGCTGTAATAGAGAAAGTTTAAGACGAGGGCGTTTCCCTTTCCACACAAACTTAGATATCGAAGAGTGAAGCTTATTCCAGTATTGCGGCGGTGGTGGCAAAGGGAGCATAGAGCTTACAAAGTTAACCCTAGGAAGAACATTCATCTTTATGATTGAAACTCGAGCTTGGAGAGAGTTGGGCAAAGATGACCATCTATCTAAATCAAGACAAATCTTATTTAGAGTGTCACCATAGTTGTTCTTAACAATAGCCTGAAGAGAGGGGAAAATATCTATGCCAAGATATTTGAATTGGCTTACTACTGGGATTATGGGCGGCAGGATAGCAGATCTCATCTGATCATTTAGAGGTAGAAGGGCTGACTTCGTCCAATTAATTTTGTAGCCGGAAATGGAACTGAACTGATCAAAGATTTGAAGGACATGAGTAATTGACTGTGGTGCATTCTCAATGAACAGTAGAATATCGTCAGCATATAGGGAAATGCGATGCTGTGTGTTGTTAATCGAAACAGGAGTAATATCTGCAGACTGACGCACTGTCTGAGCCAAGGGTTCGAGTGAAAGTGCGAAAAGGAGAGGACTAAGGGGACAACCCTGCCTCGAAGATCTGCCAATCGTGAATAGCGGCGAACAGATCTTACCGGTTAGGACCATCGCTGACGGATTAGAATAAAGTACTTTAACAAAATGTATGAATGAAGCACCAAATCCCATTTTATCTAGTACAGCCCACAGGTAAGACCATTCCAGACGATCAAATGCCTTCAACGCATCGAGCGACAACACTGCGGCGGGGGTCCTCAGCTCCTTAGCCCTATCGATGATATGCAATAGTCGTCTAGCATTATCAGAGGCTAGTCTAGTTCCTATGAAACCTGTCTGATCACAGTGTACTAAGGTGGTCATAAAACCCTGCAAGCGACGCGCAAGCACCTTAGCAAAAACTTTTAGATCAGAATTCAAAAGTGAAAGCGGTCTATAGCTTGCGCAATCTGTGGGATCCTTGTTCTTCTTCAACAATAATGATATAATAGCTACATTCACATCCCTGGAGAAAGAGCCACTTTCAATTGCATATCGAAGGGATTTTCACTAGTTGACAAAAAAATGCACTCCTTTTTTTCAACCCAGTGAGTTTGTCAGTCTGTCAGTCAGTCAGTCCCTCTGTCTATCTGTCAGTCAGTCAATCAGTCAGGCAGTCAGTCAGTCAGTCACTCCGTCTGTCCGTCACGTCATGTCACACTTTTGGCCTATCTCTGGCACCGTTGCCCCTATCCATGCCAAACTTTGCACACACACTTCTTGGATGGCAAACCACAACCTCCGCCCCTGATTTCTCACATGCCCCTCTTCTAGCGCCACCATGAGGTTGCTTTTTGCAGTGTGTAGCATTACCATGTGTTATCCTTGCATACTGTGAATCAGTCTGCATTAACACACTTCGCCAGACGAAATAGAATGCTTGTTGGTAGATTAGCCATATTGTATTATGATCTGAGACATAATATTATGTTTATAAACATGAGCCCGCCACCCCTCCTTCTTGAACCACGCCGTTGTTTTTTTTTTTTTTTCAATCCCCCGGTCGTTTGCTCACCATGAATATCTGGATCTCCATCGGGATAAAGTGGGGGTTTAGGCCGAGGCATCGTCTCCCCGTGCGTTTCGCGTGCGCGATCCGTGTGCATATAATCCAAGCATATGGTCCAGGTATGACTGAACAGTCGATGTGAGCATTTTGGCTAGCTTAGCCCTTAGCACTCCAGCTATACTAATGTAATCGTCTAAACAGTAAACGGACGGCTGCAAGGAAGCCTGAAGAAGGAAAGGACCTGACGTCACTTCTGCTTCATGTCAGAGCAGCCATGAGCTATCGATGGACGAGCGGTGACTAGGGAAGGTTAGACGATCGCCGATTTTCGGATAAAAATCATTTATTTCGGTTTTAATGACCCAGTACGGTAAAAGACGGCGCGGCTGAGACTCCTTGCTCAGATGTCCGGTATATTCCGGTTTTAATATTAAGGGGCTCCCCGTGGCTTGGAAAGGGTTAAGAGCGTCTGATAAATGCCTGAATTGTTCTCAATCGTAAAAAGGTTGATAACTGACCTTTTCATTTGGCAAATCGATCAATCAATCAATCAATCAATCACATTTGGACTGACACTTTCATTTAGAAATGCATCGTGAGAGTTTAGCTTTTTCACAGCATACATACTGCATGTACGTGTGTGTGTGTATGTATATATATATATATATATATATATATATATATATAGTGTTGTGTCTGCGGTGGTGAATTAACACGCTTGTTTATGGAGCCAGAAATGCCAGCCTGCGGTTCGTACCTTTCATCTCACGCCCCCCCCCCTGACACCCCTCCCACCCCCCCCCCCCCCCCCCCCCCGACACCCCTCCCACCCCCACCCTTCACAAGCAACAATCACTTTATGTGTCTATAAAAGCCTGTTTGTGGATGTGTAGGAGGGGGAGGGGGGAGGGGGCTGTGAGTCAGTGCCGCTGCAGAAAGAACGGTTAGGGTTTAGAAGAAGATGAGGAAAAAAAAGAACAGGGGGGAAAAAAAAGGAAGTAATTGTGGAAAATGAAACCGTGAGAGAGAGTGAGAGGGAGAGAGAGGGAGAGAGAGACAGACAGACAGTATATCTCAGACAGTGAACCTCCTAACTCCAAAATGTTTTTTCGGGAAAATGAGTGGTGGAGTTAGGAGGTTTTGACCAAAGTGCTTACAGTTTACAGTTTAGGCATTTAGCAGACACTTTTAATCCAAAGCGACTTACAATAAGCAGATAAAACATCACAACAATACTTTTTACTACTTTTCATTGGTTCAATATTATTTTAACCAACACACAGACATAAAGGGTGTTCAATAGCACATATTTATGAAAGAAAAGAGAGGGCCAATCGGTTTTGGCCAGACAGTGACGAGTCTTTATGCTCCCAGACAGACAGTGTAGGATCATTGTCATGGCTTCCATACAGATTGTGTTTCAGGCCTCCAGTAGATGTTGGCCAGGCATCTCTTTTCCATTCCGCTGTTATTCCATCTCTGGCTTTACTTTGTGACTCAGGCTGCGCTGCCTTTGACAAGGAGGAGCCCCGTACTGTGCATCTGTGATTCACACTAAACACTGCCCACAGCTCTGAGACACACTGAGTAGACAGGTTTCTGAACTGTCCACAGCCCTCCTCTGAGACGCAGAGTGAGTAGACAGGTTTCTGAACTGTCCACGGCCCTCCTCTGAGACACAGAGTGAGTAGACAGGTTTCTGAACTGTCCACAGCCCTCCTCTGAGACACAGAGTGAGTAGACAGGTTTCTGAACTGTCCACAGCCCTCCTCTGAGACACAGAGTGAGTAGACAGGTTTCTGAACTGTCCACGGCCCTCCTCTGAGACACAGAGTGAGTAGACAGGTTTCTGAACTGTCCACATCCCTCCTCTGAGACACACTGAGTAGACAGGTTTCTGAACTGTCCACAGCCCTCCTCTGAGACACACTGAGTAGACAGGTTTCTGAACTGTCCACAGCCCTCCTCTGAGACACACTGAGTAGACAGGTTTCTGAACTGTCCACGGCCCTCCTCTGAGACACACTGAGTAGACAGGTTTCTGAACTGTCCACGGCCCTCCTCTGAGACGCAGAGTGAGTAGACAGGTTTCTGAACTGCCCACGGCCCTCCTCTGAGACACACTGAGTAGACAGGTTTCTGAACTGTCCACGGCCCTCCTCTGAGACGCAGAGTGAGTAGACAGGTTTCTGAACTGTCCACATCCCTCCTCTGAGACACACTGAGTAGACAGGTTTCTGAACTGTCCACATCCCTCCTCTGAGACACACTGAGTAGACAGGTTTCTGAACTGTCCACAGCCCTCCTCTGAGACATAGAGTGAGTAGACAGGTTTCTGAACTGTCCACAGTCCTCCTCTGAGACACAGAGTGAGTAGACAGGTTTCTGAACTGTCCACAGTCCTCCTCTGAGACACACTGAGTAGACAGGTTTCTGAACTGTCCACAGTCCTCCTCTGAGACACAGAGTGAGTAGACAGGTTTCTGAACTGTCCACATCCCTCCTCTGAGACACACTGAGTAGACAGGTTTCTGAACTGTCCACGGCCCTCCTCTGAGACACACTGAGTAGACAGGTTTCTGAACTGTCCACGGCCCTCCTCTGAGACGCAGAGTGAGTAGACAGGTTTCTGAACTGTCCACGGCCCTCCTCTGAGACGCAGAGTGAGTAGACAGGTTTCTGAACTGTCCACGGCCCTCCTCTGAGACGCAGAGTGAGTAGACAGGTTTCTGAACTGTCCACGGCCCTCCTCTGAGACGCAGAGTGAGTAGACAGGTTTCTGAACTGTCCACATCCCTCCTCTGAGACACACTGAGTAGACAGGTTTCTGAACTGTCCACAGCCCTCCTCTGAGACACACTGAGTAGACAGGTTTCTGAACTGAGCACGGCCCTCCTCTGAGACGCAGAGTGAGTAGACAGGTTTCTGAACTGTCCACGGCCCTCCTCTGAGACGCAGAGTGAGTAGACAGGTTTCTGAACTGTCCACGGCCCTCCTCTGAGACGCAGAGTGAGTAGACAGGTTTCTGAACTGTCCACGGCCCTCCTCTGAGACACAGAGTGAGTAGACAGGTTTCTGAACTGTCCACATCCCTCCTCTGAGACACACTGAGTAGACAGGTTTCTGAACTGTCCACAGCCCTCCTCTGAGACACACTGAGTAGACAGGTTTCTGAACTGAGCACGGCCCTCCTCTGGCCCTGCTTTTTTAAAAGGTTTTCAGAGCAGAATGTCAGAGCTCTGAATCACTATAATATGAAACCTCCAGAGACTGAAAGCAGCTGCGTTGTGTCTGGAATGTCTGTCTTAGTATTCCTTTCCCTCTTAAAAAAAATCACAGTCATATCTATTTATAAGTTACACTTTTTTATTTTTTTATATTTTCATGAAAAAAGTGAATGGAAACTATGAGCTCTCTCTCTCTTTTCTCTTCTCTCCACTTTAAAGAATTACATTTGGAGCGTTTCAGAGAGGGGGGGGGGGGAGAGAGAGAGAGAGAGAGAGGGAGAGAGAGAGAGAGAGAGAGAGAGAGAGAGAGAGAGAGAGAGAGAGAGACCTCCTCCCACATAAAGTGGAAAGTCCCCTCCTGCACTCTTTGTTTTTACTTTTTTGTGATTTCTCTTTTTTTTCAGAAGCTCACTCCCCTTTTGGAGTTGTCCTTTCATTTTATTGAGAGCGACAGACAGACAGACAGACAGACAGACAGACAGACAGACAGACAGACAGACAGACAGAGGGGTTAAAGTTCCATAGGGCAGGGTTCCCCAATAGGTGGCCCGTGGGCCATTTTCGGCCGGCGGGGGGCCGGCCGAACCCCAGTAATAATGGTGGTATATAAGAGCAGCAACAACACTAGTATATCGTCATTGTCGGGTGGAAACCTCATATCTCCAAATGTGTACGTTCTTTCGCAAAGTAAAGCCCTGCTTCATCATACGAGGCCGTCTCACAAAAGTAGTGAAAACAGCAGATCTGCAAGCACACAGTGCTTGTAGATCGGCTGTTTTCACTAGTTTAAATCATTTTTAAAATGATAAATGCAAAACGAACTGTTTTGGACTTACAAGATCTTTACCCGACAACAACGATATCTGAACTGTCGCTGGAGTAGCGGGAACGCCACCGTCGCCCCCTGCAATGTTGTGGCCCTGGGCTTGGTACCCTAGACATAATTCAATGCTGTGGCCCTCGGCTTGGTACCCTAGACATGATTCAATGCTGTGGCCCTGGGCTTGGTACCCTAGACATAATTCAATGTTGTGGCCCTCGGCTTGGTACCCTAGACATGATTCAATGTTGTGGCCCTCGGCTTGGTACCCTAGACATGATTCAATGCTGTGGCCCTGGGCTTGGTACCCTAGACATGATTCAATGTTGTGGCCCTCGGCTTGGTACCCTAGACATGATTCAATGCTGTGGCCCTCGGCTTGGTACCCTAGACATGATTCAATGTTGTGGCCCTCGGCTTGGTACCCTAGACATGATTCAATGTTGTGGCCCTCGGCTTGGTACCCTAGACATGATTCAATGTTGTGGCCCTCGGCTTGGTACCCTAGACATGATTCAATGTTGTGGCCCTCGGCTTGGTACCCTAGACATGATTCAATGATGTGGCCCTCAGCTTGGTACCCTAGACGTGATTCGGCCCTTGGGTAAAACAAATTGGGGAACCTTGCCAGAGGGGCTATATCTGAAAAAAGTTCAGTTCAGAACTTCAGGGAAACACCCCAAATATTGGTGTGCACTGCACACGCCATGTTTCAGAAATCATATATTGGGACATGGTCTGAAAATAAATGTCAGTCCTGGGATTTTCTTTTGGCTTTAACCCCTGCGGACGGACGGACGGACAGACAGACAGACAGACAGACAGACAGACAGACAGACAGACAGGAAGTGGTCAAAGTACTATTCCTCCCTCCATCCATCCATCCCTCCATCCATCCCTCCATCCCTCCCTCCCTCCCTCCCTCCCTCCATCCATCCATCCATCCATCCCTCCATCCATCCATCCATCCATCCATCCCTCCATCCCTCCATCCATTCCTCCATCCATCCATCCATCCCTCCATAATGTCCTCTCTGTGTTCTTGTCCTCTCAGATGCGTCGGTCAAACAGACCATAGTGGAGGATTATGGCTCCACCTGTCCACAAGGATACAAGAGATTCAACAGCACCCACTGCCAAGGTAACTGTAGGCACCCACACTGCACCCTATACTGTAGCACCCACACTGCACCCTATACTGTAGCACCCACACTATACCCTATACTGTAGCACCCACACTGCACCCTATACTGTAGCACCCACACTATACCCTATACTGTAGCACCCACACTGCACCCTATACTGTAGCACCCACACTATACCCTATACTGTAGCACCCACACTGCACCCTATACTGTAGCACCCACACTATACCCTATACTGTAGCACCCACACTATACCCTATACTGTAGCACCCACACTATACCCTATACTGTAGCACCCACACTATACCCTATACTGTAGCACCCACACTACTGCACCCATAAGGTGCAGTAGTGTCTCTCCCACCTCTCCCACTGCCAAGATAGTTTCAGTTTTCAGTTTATTTTTATTTATAGTGCAATCATCACCCCAAGGGGTCTCTGTGCACTTCACAACAATTCACAAGTCATTAAAAACAGTCATACAGCAAAAACATCAATATAAAAACAATGACACAGCAAACACATCAATATAAAAACAATGATACAGCAAAAACATTGGTAGCAAAACAACAAAGACAATACAATAAAATGTGCTAGCATGCAAGATACTAACCATGCAACACTGGTCATTCAGCAAATATTCAAATATCAAAGTCACTATTCAACGTTGTTCACCGAAGTCGAATATTTGCCTCTTTTTCTTTTTTTTGGCAATGCCCCTGGTGGATGAATTTGTTAATGCTCTATACCAGGGGTTCTCAAACCTTTTTAGGCCGTGTCCCCCAAAATAGACATATTTGAACTGGGGACCCCCACCCTGACAAGCACTTGGAATTGTAGGTATTGCATTTAATGTGACTCGGTTCCACGATAAATATTGTGAAAATAGCAGATCTACATGCTCACAACGCCTCGCAACGGGCATGTAGATCGTCTATTTTCACAATGTTGCTTACTTTATATTTGACAGTTTGGCCAGTCCTGTCGAATATTCGACTATTCGAATACTTTGAGGTCGAATAATTCGAATACTAAAAAACACTATTGGTGAATGCCCTAGTATGTTAAAGCTCTATGATGTCAGTATTTGAATGACTACACGACATTCTTGTTTCTCGTTTGACACAAACTTTGACCTGAAGGTCGAATTTGTATTTCTCCCCTGAGCAAGCACGCAGGCTCTATTAGCTCAGTGGGAAAACAATGTCAGCGCTTGCACAAGAAAACCTAGTTTAACAATCCCACGTAAAGTTTCATAGTGCAGCTTTAGGTCTAGTAGTGACGTTGTCATTGTATTGTTGTTGATAGTAGATAATGTTTTAGTCAAGGTTCCTGGAACCTTTTTTAGGTCCTGCTCCTGAGGTAGAACTAAACTTTAGTTCTGGGGACCTATGGGCGGGGCCAGCAGCACTGATGCTCTTTTTCTGGACCTTCCCTGTTAGTTCTGGTTATATGGAAACGTAAGCAGAACTTGGTCCCGTAACTTCACAGGTTCTGGAAAGTTCTTGGTTCTGGAAGGTTCTGGTTCTAGTTCTGGGTTGGCCCTACAGTGGAAATGGGGCTAAGATTAGGGCTGTCACAATTATTACATAATCGTCTAATCGTGATTATTTGACATTATCGCAATTATTTTGTCATAATCGTCATAATCGTGAATGTTGAAAAATGTCCGAAATAGTGGAAATAGCAGATCTACAAGCTCACAACGCATCGCGACGCGTTGTGAGCTTGTAGATCGGCTATTTCCACTATCAAAGTTATTTTTTAAGTAGTAAGTTGGCAAATATGTCAGTAATCTATTTGTATATCGAGGTTATGTGTCATATCTGCCATGTGCAATTTCAAAGCTTAAAAGCCAAACACAATTAAATCGTTAATCGCCAATTATTTGAGTGACAATTAATCGTCCTGTAAAATGTGATATCGTGACAGCCCTACTATAGATAATGTAATGTTTTGTTCTGCTTCCAGACATCAACGAGTGCTCCATGCAGGGAGTGTGTCAGAATGGAGACTGTCTCAACACTCTGGGAAGCTTCAAGTGTTCCTGTAAGTCTGGCTACTCTCTGGACAGGAACAGATGTGTAGGTGAGTACCTTAAGTACACTAAACATGATCACTGGTATCTAATGAGTAGGTGAGTACCTTAAGTACACTAAACATGATCACTGCTATCTAAAGAGTAGGTGAGTACCTTAAGTACACTAAACATGATCACTGCTATCTAAAGAGTAGGTGAGTACCTTAAGTACACTAAACATGATCACTGGTATCTAAAGAGTAGGTGAGTACCTTAAGTACACTAAACATGATCACTGGTATCTAAAGAGTAGGTGAGTACCTTAAGTACACTAAACATGATCACTGCTATCTAAAGAGTAGGTGAATCGTGAGTACTGGACTGTACCTGGCTTGCAGCTAGAAGGGCACACTGGTATCTAATGAGTAGGTGAGTACCTTAAGTACACTAAACATGATCACTGCTATCTAAAGAGTAGGTGAGTACTGGACTGTACCTGGCTTGCAGCTAGAAGGGCACACTGGTATCTAATGAGTAGGTGAGTACTGAGTACTGTAGTGATACTCAAATAGCTGAACCTGTGGGACACATTACAGAAATGTCAAGGGGCCAGTTGATAAAAGTTGATTGAAGCAGCCTCCTGACCTGAGTCAAACTAAATGAGTTCATAGCTGTAGGTGTGAATACACACGGCAAGGCTAGTCTATTTGTACTGTATACTGTATACATGGGCAACTGGCCCAAACCATATTCCAGGATTCCAATTCAAAAGAAGCAAAAATAGCCGATCTACAAGCTCAAAACGCATCTTTTCTTTCGTATGTGATACTAGAATGACAAAGTAGGACGTAGCAATATACAATGGTTAATACAAAATACAATACAATTCCACCTTCACCCCTCTGGAGTGAAGGTGGAAATATGGTATCGTGTATAGCACAGTTTTCCGGGAGTTTGTTGCAGATTATGTGTTGCATAAAACCTGACGCTGCCTCATTTTAGTTCTAATTCTGGGAACAGAAAGCAGAGCTTCTCCCAGATGATCTCTGAGGTGTGGATGATTGTTTTATTTATTTTTTATTTAACCTTTATTTAACCAGATAAAAACACATGGAGACATAATCTCTTTTATGAGTGTGACCTGGCCAAGAGGCAGAAATACAAATTACATGATCCTTGCTTTACATACAAGACATCAACAACAAACATAGAACATCCATGATACACAAACAGATACCTAAGAACAACTCCAAAATACAAATGTACACAATTTAAATAAAAAAAATAGTTTAGATTTCTCAGGTAGCAATACACGCACAATGTGCAAAATGTACCCAAAAAGGAAGAGATCTACAGAGCAACTATTACAGGTCTGAACAAGTGCAAGTGTTTGTAGATCTGTCTAGAGTGATTCTCTTAAAACTTCTCAAAGGAATTAGCACGGCAAATTTGAGTCTGGCCTGAAGGTCATTCCATGACCAGGGGCCAAAAAAGGAGAGGCTAAATGCAGGTACTACACACTACACAGCGTAACCAGGCATTAGATCTGAGATTCAGCCCATGATATCGCACCAGATCATCATCCAAGCGTTCAAACGCTTTAGAAACCAACAGTAGCTTTTACAATCCATTCTTTGACACCCAGGGAGCCAGTCTGTGTTGATCCCAGCACAACAGGATGAATGCGTCATCCCCACAAACATTCAGTCTCTGTCGTAACAGGTCTGCTGTCTGTAGCGTCTGGCTTTGTTAGTTTCCTTGGGGCTGCAGTTATCTATCGACCACATTATCACAACACAGGCTGAGGCAGTATTCTGTGGTCACAGGGACGTAAAGATCTGAGACCCTGGCTGTCATCTGTCGGCCCAAACACAGATGGAATACCCTGAACAAGGCTAGTGGAATCCTCCTAGATGTCCTAGCTCTGTTGCACACGTACGGTATTTTTTGATAGATTCCCATCATAGATACAGATACCTTATGAAGGTTGTAGTGAAAATGATGTAGCATGTAGTCTAATAAACTACTGCTGTAGGCAGGGCAGGAATGTCATGGAGGCCATGAAGGCCATGCATGGCCACCATTGCCCCTCAGTTTGGCGTTGTGCCCCTCAAACCAATGGCATGACCTGAGGCCACAGTGGCCTTAATGCCCCAGCTGACTGGACCACTTTCTCTTTCTTCTCAATATGTAGACAGTAGACACCAGTGTCTCTTTCTTGTCATGTAGACAGCAGTGTTTTCTTTGTTGAGATTCTGAATTCTTAATTCCCCATCTTTAATGGGGAAAATGACGATATTCCAGGCCTGGCTGTAAGTGGGTTATTTTTCTAAAGATTTCAATCATGGCTTTTTTTATTTGATCTTTTCTGTGTGTGTGTGTGTGTGTGTGTGTGTGTGTGTGTGTGTGTGTGTGTGTGTGTGTGTGTGTGTGTGTGTGTGTGTGTGTGCGTGTGTGTGTGTGTCTCTCTCTCTCTCAGAGTCCCCTACAGAGCAGGGCCAGTGCTTCCGCATGGTGACAGACGGGGGGCGCTGTGAGCACGCCCTGCCCACCCAGCTGTCCCAGGAGATGTGCTGCTGCACCGTGGGCAAGGCCTGGGGGGCAGGCTGTGAGCCATGCCCGCAGGTTGGCACAGGTAATAACACTGTGAGCCATGCCCACAGGTAGGAACACTGTGAACCATGCCCACAGGTAGGAACACTGTGAGCCATGCCCACAGGTAGGAACACTGTGAGCCATGCCCACAGGTAGGAACACTGTGAACCATGCCCACAGGTAGGAACACTGTGAACCATGCCCACAGGTAGGAACACTGTGAGCCATGCCCACAGGTTGGCACACCTGTGGGCAAACCTGTTGCCACAGGTTAAGTACATAATCAATTTAGGCCAGTGGCTTTCAACACTTTTCATATCAATGTCCATTATTTATTCAGCATTTGAGACATTTGATGACATCTAATCTCTCAGACCCAAAACAATATTGTGTTGTCGTTGGATAAGATTTTGTCCACAGTTCCATGCTGTATTGATGAGATAAGGACAGATAACAGCGAAACGGTTATCAAAATAACACTTATTCTACATTCTCTAATTGTGCAGACTTCTTGTACATTTAACCAATAAACAAAGAGGTTTAATTTTACACTCTCAAGAGTTAAAGATCTATAAGGGTCCATTTGGTTCTGAACTCCCCATCATTTAGCTGGGTACCACCTGGATCCCCCTCAAGGACCACTGGTGGTACCCGGAACCACTGATTGAAAACCACTGATTTACTGTAGGCAACTGGCAGCCAATTTACAATTTAGTTATTGTGCCTGTGTGTGTGTGTGTGTGTGTGTGTGTGTGTGTGTGTGTGTGTGTGTGTGTGTGTGTGTGCGCGTGTGTGTGTGTGTGTGTGTGTGTGTGTGTGTGTGTGTGTGTGTGTGTGTGTGTGTGTGTGTGTGTGTTATATGAATCTGTGTGAAAGGGTTATGAAACACACTGGATATGAACACATGCATTTACACTGGACAAAACAAGTTACACTCTGGCAGACTCCCTCAACCTGAGCAACTTACAGATGTGAGATGTAAGAAGAGTCATTAAATAATCACATGGTCACAGTCAATAATAATAATGGAGACCAAGTAAACAATGAGAAACAAAGTATAGAAGCAAGCAACACAGTTGTTAAGTTACACACTAACACAAGTTATTGTCTCCACCAGCCGAAGGCTGAGGGGAGAGTATGTTTTCCCCTCCGTCCGTCCGTCCGTCCGTCCGTCCGTCCGTGCGTCCGTGCGTCCGTCCGTGCGTCCGTGCGTGCGTCCTCGCAGTTTGTGAACACCTAATCTCAGTCGCCGTTGGCCCGGACGCTGCCAAACTGAGCACACACACTCCCTGGATGCCAATCTAGAACCTCTGCCCCACATTTTTCAAATCAGCCTCATGGTGGCGCTATAACAGGCCGATTTGTGTGGCCTGGTTGTTACCAGCTAATCTCCGGCGCCGTTGGCCCGATCGCTGCCAAACTGAGCACACACACTCCCTGGATGCTAATTCAGAACCTCTGCCCCACATTTTTTAAATCAGCCTCATGGTGGCGCTATAACAGGCCGATTTGTGTGGCCTGGTGGAGACCTGTGCTCGGAAGAGCACTGCTTCTAGTTATGAAATGGAATCTCACGGGACTAAAATTACCGTTACACAGTATGAATGAATGAACTAGACTGCACTCTGTTGAGGTGCCAACTTGTTTCTTGTGCACTCGTAGCCATACAGTATATGGCCTACTTGTGAGCCAGCCGAGCACACAAGTACTGTGATTGGTGATGAGTGCTGTCTGTATGTACAGTATGTGGGTGAATGAATGAATGAATGAATGAACATAGTTAAAATAATATTTCATCTCTCTCTCTCTCTCTCTCTCTCTCTCTCTGTCTCTCTCTCTCTCTCTCTCTCTCTCTCTCTCTCTCTCTCTCTCTCCCCTCCCCCCCCCCCCCCAGTGGCCTTCAGTAAGATCTGTCCAGCAGGGAAGGGTTACTTCCTCCAGAACGTCAGAGAGTTCTTCTCCTTCACACCTCACATCTACAGCATCCAGGAGAAAGGCCTCCGCAAGCCCCACAAGACCCCACAGGAGGGTGAGTCTGTACCCTAAACCCCTAACCCTAAACCCCTAACCCAGGCCCCACAAGACCCCGCAGGAGGGTGAGTCTGTACCCTAAACCCCTAACCCTAAACCCCTAACCCAGGCCCCACAAGACCCCGCAGGAGGGTGAGTCTGTACCCTAAACCCCTAACCCTAACCCAAGCCCCACAAGACCCCACAGGAGGATAGAACTGCTGCCCACTAATTAATGCTCACTTACAGTCACTATCTCCTGTTTCTGTAGCGTGAGGCAGCTTGATGTACTGTTGTTCCCTATTGAGATTGGCACATTTCCTGGGGCAAGCTGCCCAGATCACACATGTCACACCGTGTCTTCTATTTGTTTCACTCTCAGAAAACGCCTGCAATGTAGTACATTATACAACAGGTAGTCGGGCTCTCAATGGAAAACAGGCTCTCCAACCGTGCATCTAACGAGCACAGATGCACTGGCTCTCATCAAGTAAAGAAATCAGCTGCGTTGGTCACGAAAGACAGCAAGCGCGCCTCTCTCCCCACACTATGCTAGGCGGCTAGGCTAGCGGTTTTCATGTGACATAGTAGCTAAATGTGGCATTAAAAGATTACAAATTCCTATCAAATATCTTAATTACAATGAAATAAAGTTGACGTGTTTTTTTTTAAGGGCAACAGTTGTATAATCGCAATATTACACTCGAGGGTCTGTATGTAACACGGTTATCCTGCACTCCAGCCCTTCCTACGGAACTCGCCTGTCGGATCGTTCCTGCGGTAAGGCTGTTGTGCAGGTTGTTATATGCACACCCTCTCGTGTAATATTGCTTAATTTCAAACTACATTGCAGTGCACATCATGTGGTGATCACTGCTTGCCTCCTGACCTGTGAATTGTTTTATTTTTGTTTATGTTCTGTTTATTTCGTTGCTGAGTGAGGTCAGCAGACAAAGTGATGTGAGTGAGATGCAAAAACCTGGGTGAAATGTGCCAATCTCAACAGTAAGTACAAGTACACCTCCTGGACATGGCGCTAGTATGTCACAGGGACTTACCCCCAGTATCGCTGAGCCAAGAGGCACTGGGTCCTGAGTTTTTGGTGTGACCCGACCACTGCGGCGGACACTCTAACCACAAGGCCACTTACAGTACAACCCCTCTAAACACAGCATTACTATTTTTGGGCGAATGTGTCTCGATATAAAATAGGGCTTTATTACTGCAGGTGGATAATGCTACTGTCTATGTGTGTGTCAGACTTATCTTTGAACAGCAGCATATTGTAAAGAAATTGGACCCCTTCCTTCACAGGTGTTACCAATGATACTGATGAAGGCTCTGTTCCATTCTGCTCAAACAGAGTCAGTGTTACCAATGATACTGATGAAGGCTCTGTTCCATTCTGCTCAAACAGAGTCAGGGTGCTGATATTGTTGCATGTTGGCTCAACTGGAAGCACTCTGCTACACCAGTGGGCCTCAAAGTGTCCTTGAGAGGGTTCCAAATGTCCCCTTATGGGTCTGTAAACCATACGGGTCCATTTGGTTCCATTCGTTACACTCTCAGAGTTATGGTGGTCCCTGAAATCTAAACGTTTAAGAACCGCTGTGCTAGACTCAATGGAACAGAGCCTTCATCAGTATTACTGGTAACAGCTGTGAAGGAAGTAAGAAAGAAGCCCAATTTCCAACATGGCCGCTGTGCATGGAGCCCGTTGTCTATGGGGGGGTCCCCAAATTATTTTGACGAGTCCCCAGATGAATAATCTAATGTGAAACAGTGTTTTCTCATTCAACAGTAAACAAACTAACATAAAGTTTAAGTGTATAGAGGGTATCTGCACATTTCTAAAGTGAAGATTTAAGGCCTTTTTAATACCTCTAAAATGACAAATTAAACATTGTGAGAAATGATCAAATATTAGAGGCAGAAATTATGAAAATAGCAGATCTACATGCTCAGCATGTAGATCTGCTATTTTCACAACAGAAACGTGTCATACAAAATGTAATGCCTCAACTCTCAGTGCTCGTCATGGTAGGGGGGACTCCAGTTAAAATATGATTATTGTGGGGGTCGCACTGGTCTGTGAAATGAGGTTGAATTCATAACTGATTCTCTTCCTCTTCTCTGTTCTCTTTTCAGAAACCAAGCAGCCGGTAAGACTTCACACAGACATAATAACAGCTTGTGGATATTATTATTACTTGCACCAGCAGAGCGCGCAAGTACTGCCATCGGCTGGGTAGGTATGTCGGTGTCCTCCTCTGTTTAAGCCCTGTAGCCCGCAAGGCACACGTTGGCACCTCGACAGAGTGCAGTTCTTGTTAGTGTGGTTGCCCTGTTGGGCAAACTTCATTTTTCTACCACTTTTTGTGGTCACATGTTCAGATACTGGATTCTGATTGGCTTAAAACAGTCAACAACCTTGAGTTGGCTCATGGACCCCGCCCACTGTTTGTTGTGTTGCAGTTGATTGTAACTAAATAACCTTGCAAGTTACAACTGTGTTCTCTTTCATTTATATGGTAGAAGTGGTAGAAAAGCAATTTACCATTTGAGGGTCGTGTTTGGCACAAGGCGAACCTGAAACAGTGGTAAATCAGCCAACAACCCACTCCTTCTCATGGTAAATGGCTTACACTAACTAGGGTAACTTTTCCGCTGCCATTGGAAATTGATGGAATCAATGGGAGTGGGAATCAATAGGGAATCAATGGGAGTGGGAATCAATAGGGAATCAATGGGAGTGGGAATCCATAGGGAATCAATGGGAGTGGGAATCCATAGGGAATCAATGGGAGTGGGAATCCATAGGGAATCAATGGGTGTGGGAATCAATTGGTGGAGCTTCACATGACAGTTATTGTAGCTTTCTGTAGAATATAGTCACGTTAGCAACCACACTTGTAATTTCCATTAGCATCTTCTCTAGTTATTATTATCATGGACATCATGTGTTTCCACCTCCAGGAGAGACCCCCAGAGACCACCACCACACAGCAGACCACCGTCAGCACCAGCGGACCCCGTGTGCCCGGTAAACCTGACCTTCACACGCAACGCTCACGCCACAATCAACATGTTAGAATGTTAGAATAATACAGCATGTCTGCATAGCATAGCAGTGGAAACTAAAGCTGGGCTCACTCTAATTTAGTATGTGTCGCATTCTTAACTCATTTGATGCAGATCCCGTGTATACTCGTGAAATATTAAAAGGTACCTAGAGTGCCGGTCCCGCGATGACGCGTGCTATTTACTGTATATAGTGTGTGCCAGCGGCTACGTCATTGTAGTCCTTAGCGGCCATCTTTCGTGACAAAACACAGGTGTTTCAATTGTTTGATTGCATAGAACTAATGCTATAGTCTAATCAGAACACCTGTGTAAGGCTGTGTTTACCCGAGAAATGGCCGCTCTTAGAACTACATTTGGCACACCCTATACAGTAAAGCTGGCAATGGCTACGTACCGTCCGTTGAAAAGTACTGGCACGGGTGGACTCGCCGATTCATCATCATCGCGCATCCACGTGCACACAATAGTGATCCCATAACATGGAAGCCAACGGTCTTTCTCATCTTTATAGTAGGGGTGGGCGATACTGGATAAAAGCATTATCACGATATGCTTCATGCAGTATCACGATACACGATATTATCACGATACTGTTTTATGCGGGTTTTTAGGTTTATTATGATTATTAGACCCTCACATATATTCTATAGATAATCTATTCATTTGTATGCTGCAGATAGAAAGATAGATAGACTAATCTATGATTTTTTTAATGATAACATTCAGATTTTTGATTAAACAATTATCATTTTTTACCTCAAAATATTTACTAGTTGGTGTGATGATGGTTCAGGTCATTCAAATGGGTCCCAGAAATGTTTTATGGGTTCCCTTAAAATGTTAT
Source organism: Nannobrachium achirus (assembly GCF_963921795.1). Classification (NCBI taxonomy): domain Eukaryota; kingdom Metazoa; phylum Chordata; class Actinopteri; order Myctophiformes; family Myctophidae; genus Nannobrachium; species Nannobrachium achirus. The sequence goes on from NC_137826.1 coordinate 57,892,496, forward strand.
CAGAGTGTTGTGAGCTTGTAGATCGGCTATATTCAAAACAATTTGGCGGGACCTCTCTGGGGGTCTCGACCCACAGGTTGACAACAACCCATGCCTTACCATTGAAACTTGAGGGAAAACAAATTACCTTATGGTTGGTTTATTAGACCCACACAGATATTCTATAGATAATCTATTCATTTTTATGCTGCAGATAGAAAGATAGTTTTTTTTTAATGATAACATTCAGATGTTTGATTAAACAATTATCATCTTTTACCTCAAAATATTTACTAGTTGGTGTGATGATGGTTCAGGTCATTCAAATGGGTCCCAGAAATGTTTTATGGGTTCCTTTGAAATGTTTTTTGAGTGTTGTGAGCTTGTAGATAGGCTATATTCAAAACAATTTGGCGGGACCTCTCTGGGGGTCTCGACCCACAGGTTGACAACAACCCATGCCTTACCATTGAAACTTGAGGGAAAACAAATTACCTTATGACCAACCAAAGTCAGGAGGTTTGTTATGATACAAGCTTTATTTTTAGAGAATTACTCACTCATTATCATCCTAGCTTTTCGCTTTTCTACTAACAATAATGGCATGGTTTTTATGACTAAGCCAATTATGTAATAGATAAAATAGACGCAAAATAGACGCGACGATTTCACCGCGATTCGCGACGACACACGCATGCATCAATGGTGAAAACATAAGCACTTTACAAATAGCAGCAAATAGCTACTTGTTTATAGTTAATAAAAACAGATGCATGGATTTACAAGGTGATCTAAATCATCTCATCAATACTGCCAGAACACACAGCTATGGATGAGACTCCAGCACAGTTCAGCTTTGCAAGCAGTGAGATGGCTGATAGCGATAGCAGGACGGATAAGTAGTTTGCGTCCTGTTAGTTTAATGCATCCATTATAAAAAATATGCTTCAAAGAATGCAGGCCAAGCTGCATCACTGCTTTACTAAAGTCCCGTGAAAGTGAAACTAAATCGTGGACCACTGTGCCGTGCTCCTGCACACAATCACAACTCAGTCAGTGCTGTAGACACTCTGTAGCCTGTCTGCGTGCTGCACGGGGGAGCAGTGTTACCAGATGGGAAATGTTGAATTATCGTACCGGAGGCTCAGAATTATCGTATTTGACATGAAACTATCGTACACGGCCAAAAAAGAGAAATCACTCGCGTAAAAACGTATATTTTCACCAAAAAATGCGTCTTTAGTGTAAGAAACGACCTCGTTTTAGACTCCTGCGTGACAAAAACGCATCAGATATGCTGTGTGGAGGCAGGCAACTTCTTGGAGCTTACACAAATAAAAGCCTGAAACTGGTCTGGAAAGATGCAACCAGTGTTTTTAATGCCTCCAAGTACAGATCTAGGGTCAGATTGACTGATTTCCTGGCTTATTTTGAGAAGCCAAACCAGATCCCAGATCAGCAGCCAGGGAAAATAGTGAATTCACGCTCTTTTTGATGATATGCCGAAATTATCGTACATTTGGGCATTTTTGGAATTATTGATCGTACATCGTACAGAGGGTCAAATTATCGTACAAATACGATAATTATCGTACGTCTGGCAACACTGGGAGGGGCCGTGAAAGCAGGGGACAGATCCTCAAACTATATGACACGTTGAGCCGCGACACGTTATAGCTTGTAGATCTGTTCTTTTTGGCGAATTACACCACAGTACTATAGAAGTATAAATTAAGCAATAGAGCTGCGACTCATGGAACGTGCACTCGCTGTATCCAGAGCCTTTTCTAAATGACTGTTTGTATCACGAGAGAAACGATATTCTGAAATGGCCTATCGTGGCAAAGCTGTATCGCCGAGACGATAATTATCGCCATATCGCCCACCCCTACTTTATAGTCCATTTTCTCCAAAAAACACTTGTGATGCCAAGGAGGCATTGGATTCTCACTAAAATAGCAAAAGTATAAAGGGATCCATCTTCCACCCCTGTTTACATTTCGACCACAAGTACTTCCGGGTGAATCTCCGCCAAGTAGGATTTTGTTTAGTTAGCTCGATCTACTTCCGGCCTTCAAAATAAGAGACTGGCCGCGGACGGAGAGCAGGCAGCCGGCACGCTGGACATTAACCCTTTCATTTCTGGAGCAGCAAATGGGTTAAGACAAAAATGTGATTATAGTAAATTTACCCTCATTGATTCCGGATGGGGACCCGAGTGCATGGCCCTGGATGGGGAAACCTTCAGGGTACTTTTTCTTTTCTTTTTTTTCTTTTTTCTTTTTTTTAATTCATTATTGTCTTAGGAATGCGACAAAAAAACAAAAAATATTATTGAACTCAAGTCTCCATGGCATGAGTAATCAATAGGGGGAAAATAGGGATGAACTACTCCTTTAAGTCTGCCCACTACATTGGGTTATGTCTTTAAGTGTGCCCACTACATTGGGTTATGTCTTTAAGTGTGCCCACTACATTGGGTTATGTCTTTAAGTGTGCCCACTACATTGGGTTATGTCTTTAAGTGTGCCCACTACATTGGGTTGTGTCTTTAAGTGTGCCCACTACATTGGGTTGTGTCTTTAAGTGTGCCCACTACATTGGGTTGTGTCTTTAAGTGTGCCCACTACATTGGGTTATGTCTTTAAGTGTGCCCACTACATTGGGTTATGTCTTTAAGTGTGCCCACTACATTGGGTTATGTCTTTAAGTGTGCCCACTACATTGGGTTATGTCTTTAAGTGTGCCCACTACATTAGGTTCTGTCTTTAAGTGTGCCCACTACATTGGGTTGTGTCTTTAAGTGTGCCCACTACATTGGGTTGTGTCTTTAAGTCTGCCCACTACATTGGGTTATGTCTTTAAGTGTGCCCACTACATTGGGTTATGTCTTTAAGTGTGCCCACTACATTGGGTTGTGTCTTTAAGTGTGCCCACTACATTGGGTTGTGTCTTTAAGTGTGCCCACTACATTGGGTTATGTCTTTAAGTGTGCCCACTACATTGGGTTATGTCTTTAAGTGTGCCCACTACATTGGGTTATGTCTTTAAGTGTGCCCACTACATTGTGTTGTGTCTTTAAATGTGCCCACTACATTGGGTTATGTCTTTAAGTCTGCCCACTACATTGTGTTGTGTCTTTCGTCCACAGTGGCCAAACCCACCCCTCCACCCATCATCCGGGTGCATCCGGGATACGACCCGCTGGAAACTCAGACCCAAGTCTCACGTGAGTTACACTGTTACATTCACAACAAGAGTTACACAGGTTTTCTTGTCCCACTTCCGTGGGCAAATTGCATCCCTTGTACCATGCTGCATTGAGATTTATAACTAATTCACCTTTCAGGACTCATCATTGTACTGTGCTGCTGTGGGTTGGTCCTCATTAGTGCCATTAGGTGTCAAACTGATTGTTGTAGATCAACTTGCCCACACTTGTACTTGTTTAGATGTCTGAGCCTTTATCTAGGACTTCATGGTCGAACCTATGGTATTTACTGTATTCTAGCCTCGGAAACTCAGCCTTTATTTGGCGATGGGTAGAAAAATAAAGCCTGGGGCGATCTGCTTTAAAATCACTGTTGTATGAAGTGTAGAATTTCCCTAACCAATCATAGTGGAGGCGTCGCACCGACATGTGTTGACGTCATGACGCAGCAGCGTTCTCTGCTGCGCTGAGCAGAGGGGGGTGGGGTGGGGGGGGGGGGGGGGGGGGGGACATGCTATTGGCCGGAGACTCCCAGAGAGATTTGCCGGGTTGTGTATCCCCGCCCCATCTGCCATCTGTGAAGTGGTCAAATGGAGTTTAACTCTGGACCAGGGCCCACTAGAAAAGATTCAAACAGCACAACTTTAATGTTCACTCGGATTGTTTTGAAGAAGAACACAGTTTGGGCGTGAGCTCTAAACATTCCACAAAATGTGTCTGTTATGACTTTGGGTTTTGTCATTTCTGCCAACATTACCGTTTAAATGATACAAAGCATGGTTACAGTCCTGTTGTGGAATGTTTGCTGAGCCTGTCCCCACTAGACCTCTGCTCACTGCCGCATTCATTAATTAATTAATTCATTCATTCATTCATGCATTCATTCATTCATTCATTCATTCATTCATTCATGCATTCATGCATTCATTCATCCACTCACTCACTCACTCACTCACTCACTCACTCACTCACTCACTCACCCACTCACTCACTCACTCACTCACTCACTCACTCACTCACTCACTCACTCACTCACTCACTCACTTTCTTGTGTTCATTCAGTTCATCGACGATTTAATTAATTCTCAATGTTACAGTACGTTTGAGGAACACCAGGGGTAAAACAAAATGGCCCTTGTGGGTTTGTAGCTCAGAGTGTACAAATAGGCCAGTGCGGGTCCATTTGGTTCCATCTGTGCACTCCCTGAGTTAAATAAATACTGGGTATACCCCGGTATTCCCATTTAGTGCATTTTACTATATAACAAATAACAAATGCAAAGGAATATCAATTTAAGAAAACAATAACATAGGTAGACCTAATCAGTAAAATAAAATGCTATCTAGCGTCATGTATGGTCATTGGAGTGTTACAGTAGTACTATGGGTTTATTTACCCCTGGGGGGTAAATGTACCCCCGTTGATTCGGGGGTACATTTATTGCAATGAAATTGTCTTGGGAATGCGACTAAAACTAAAACATATTATTGAACTCAAGTCTCCATGGCGTGAGTAATCAATAGGAAAAAAAGTCAATTAGAGGGTGAACTACTCCTTTAACATTGTTGAGAATCAGTTGTTTGACTGATTTTCCATTGATCAATGCAGCAGTTACCTCTGATCGTTCTGCTTCCATTGATCAATGCAGCAGTTACCTCTGATCGTTCTGCTTCCATTGATCAATGCAGCAGTTACCTCTGATCGTTCTGCTTCCATTGATCAATGCAGCAGTTACCTCTGATCGTTCTGCTTCCATTGATCAATGCAGCAGTTACCTCTGATCGTTCTGCTTCCATTGATCAATGCAGCAGTTACCTCTGATCGTTCTGCTTCCATTGATCAATGCAGCAGTTACCTCTGATCGTTCTGCTTCCATTGATCAATGCAGCAGTTACCTCTGATCGTTCTGCTTCCATTGATCAATGCAGCAGTTACCTCTGATCGTTCTGCTTCCATTGATCAATGCAGCAGTTACCTCTGATCGTTCTGCTTCCATTGATCAATGCAGCAGTAACCTCTGATCGTTCTGCTTCCATTGATCAATGCAGCAGTTACCTCTGATCGTTCTGCTTCCATTGATCAATGCAGCAGTAACCTCTGATCGTTCTGCTTCCATTGATCAATGCAGCAGTTACCTCTGATCGTTCTGCTTCCGCTGACGTCTCCATTCTTTCTGACGCAACGTGAACGTATAACGTTACCCAACTAGTTTTATGATGGAAGTTTGAGTGGTTGTGTCTTCATGTGTGAAGCAGAGACGGACGAGTGCAAGCTGAGCAGGAACATCTGTGGACGTGGGGAGTGTGAGAACAGCCCGAGTGGATACACCTGTCACTGTCACCCTGGGTACCGGCTGCACCCGCAGAGGAACGTCTGTATCGGTATGTTATTCATTTACCCTCTCACCCGATAATCCCGAGAAAATCCCTATGTCCCTCTCCGCCTCGCCCGACAAACCAGAGAATTTAATATGCTCTATCCACCTCTTTCCGCGGGAGTTTACTGGAGACTATCTGGACCAAACGTCTGGTTTAACAGCAGACATACAAGCTCACGTCGCGTCGCAGATGCAACCCGTTGTGAGCTTGTGAATCACACACCGGAAGCTCGGTACAGCGTCTGCGCAATGCACTATGGGCCGTTGGAAAGCCGTGGATATCCGGTCTACTACTGTATATCGATATAGTAGATCTTTGCAAATTAAAATGGATTTTTTCGATTCAGTTACTATATCGTTACACCCTAGTACGTCACTGTCATCAGGAAGGTCTGTATAGGTATGTCACTGTCACCAACCCTAGAGCAGAGGTTCCCAAACTTTTTTTGTCGCAGGGCACGCCATAAATATTTTTTTTTATCCGAGTCCTACATTATAATTCTCACTCCCAGCACCTTATATTTATAGCATATCGTCGTTGTCTGGTGGAAACCTTGTATGTTCAAAACCGTTCGTTTTGTATTTATCATCTATAAAATGTACTAAACTAGTGAAAACAGTAGATCTACAAGCACACAACGCCTCGCATCGCGAGGCGTTGTGTGCTTGTAGATCAGCTGTTTTCACTAGTTTTGTGCGACAGTCTTGTATGATGAAGCAGGGCTTTGCCTTACCAAAAGACGTACACATTTGAAACTTGGAGATATAAGGTTTCTGCCCGACAGTGACGATATTTTAGTGATCATGTTGTGAGGAAAACGTTGAGATAACAGCCATTTTGGTTAGAACTGACTGAAAATAACTTCGTACTTCAAGTTTAAAATGATACTAAATATTGTATCCAAATAAATTCCAAATATTATCAAATGATCTCGTGGCACCCCTGGACTGCCGTCGCGGCACCCCAGGGTGCCCCGTCACCCACTTTGAAAACCCCTGCCCTAGAGCGGGGGTCAGCAACCCGCGGCTCTATAGCCGCATGTGGCTCTTTAGCATCACCCTAGTGGCTCCCTGGAGCCTTTTCAAAAATGTATTTAAGGGAAAAATATATATTTTTTGTTTTAATATGGTTTATGTAGGAGGACAAACATGACACAAACAATCTTAACGCTTTCCAATGCTGTAAAAGTGTGTAGAATAAATATTAAATGTAATGCTCATTATGTATTTGTAGCCTACTTAGTCATTTTGACAGTAGGCTAATATAGCTAATGTAGACTTTTAATATATTGTCACTGTCGGGCAGAAACCTTGTATCTCCAAGTTTCAAATTTGTATGTTTTTCTTTTCTCACAAAGTAAAGTCCTGCTTCATCATACAAGACTGATGCACAAAAGTAGTGAAAACAGCAGATCTACAAGCACACAACGCCTCGCAGAGCGAGGCGTTGTGTGCTTGTAGATCGGCTGTTTTCACTAGTTTAGTTCATTTTGTAAATGATAAATACAAAACGAAGTTTTGGACATACAAGGTTTCCACCCGACAATGACGATGTATAAGGCTTTTATAATTGTTTGCGGCTCCAGACAGGTTTGTTTTTAGTTTCTTTGGTCCAATATGGATCTTTCAACATTTTGGGTTCCGACCCCTGCCCTAGAGGAACATGGCAGTTTTCCGGGCCAGTCAGTAAGCTAAAAGTACTCGTGTCTCACTGCTGTTCTCTTCCTCAGATGAAGACGAGTGCGACTCGGAGCCCTGCGGGCACGGCAGAGGGATCTGCATCAACACGGAGGGAGCCTACCAATGCCACTGTCGCCACGGTTACAAACACATGGTGCACCATGGGAGACTGAAGTGTGTGGGTGAGTGGAGTGGACGTGACGTAACGTGACGTGACGGCTGCTTTTAGATACAGTAACAGCCGCTCACTCGTGTCGTCCTCGTCTCGGACGACAAAGCAGACGAGGACGGAGAGTGAGCGGGAGCTGGCGAGTGAGGACGGGCTGTGAGGAAGACGAGCGGACGGGAAGACGTACGGGAAGACATTCTCACCCCCACTGCGTCTCACGCAGTTACTGAGGTTAAGGTTAGGGTGGTCGTTAGAATCCACGTTGTCAAAGAAAAAGCACAAAAGAAGTGGGCTTCCACCAGAGCATACGAGCGGAGTGGAGCGCGAGCGGCGCGGGCCGTTTTTGACGTGAGCGTGAGCGAACGACTTTTCAAACGGGTCTGAGCGGCTTCGGAGCGAGGATTTTCCTCCGCTCCTTGGAGCGCAGACCTCCTCCGCTCCTAGCCGACCCTGTTGGGGCCGCGCACCGCATGTTTCCAACAAAACAGTGCCGGGTGCAGTAGTGGCAGTGCAGCCATATGTCGTTACCGCGGAGAGGAGAACAGACAGAGAATTCCCTTCATCAAGATTTCACAAATTGTATCTATATCATCCACACAAGTAGGCTAGGCTGTGTTATAATAAGTAGCCTACCTTGTGTCAGTTAAGCCAGTCAAAGGATACGATTTTAAATGCAAGTGAGACTGATTTTGCTGAATGAAAAACACACGCCACGACTCGCCTCCCTCTCTCGGTTGTGGTGATTAGCCTAATCAATAACCAACAGGATTTAATATTGCCCGTCTTAAAATACAATGCCTTAGATTTCCTAGACAGATCTCCATCAAGCCGAGGCTCACATTACCGCAGGCGTTTGTGTTAGATGGGAACACACTGGCGAAGGAGAAAGTGTTTCGAAACTTTTTTTTGCTGCTTTTTGACGACCCTGAGTGGAGCGCGGAGTGAGCGGTGAGCGGAGCGATACGCAAATCGAGCGGAGCGGCGGAGCGGAGCGGCGGGGGGGCGCGACATGAGCGAAGAGTGAACGGTACCATAGACCCCTGGAGCGCGGAGCGGCTTTCCGTCCCGCTCCACTCCGCTCGTGTGCTCTGGCTTCCACGTTGACAAAGATAAAAGCACAAAAAAACATAGGCTTTGTTAGCCAGGTTTGGCTAGCTCAGTCCGTAGGGCAGCATGGCTATACATCACTACGGCCGGGGTTCGCTTCCCATCCAAGGAGCTGAATATTGGAGTCAGCATGTGTCGGTGCGATGCGCACAACACGCGTCCGTCGTCCGTAAAGCCGTCCGGACGAGGAGAAAGAGCGGCTGCCTCTCTTTAGATACACTTGTTCACATTACAATCCACTGGATTCTAACAAGCAGTGAGGTGGAAAGGTCACATGTGTTGAATCAGAACAGTTTCCATGGGCAGGCTGGGGTTCAGTGTCTTACTCAGGGACACTATGACATGTATTAATGGGGGAGGTCTGGTTGTAACAGTCCAGAACATACCCTGGACAAGAATATACCCAGGGTTGACGTGTGCTAGCCTGTCTCGTATATAGCGTAGCGACCCCGCAAAAGACACAGCCATAACTCGCAGACTTGCTGGTCTGCCGAGCCGGAGACCGATGTTCGATTCAGCTCGGTGCGCCAAAAGTCACGGGACCGCTAACACTCGACTCTCGCATTCCGCCCCTCAACCTCTCTGCGCGTCCCAAACAATCGCCCGCCTCTCGTTGCTAAATGAATTACTAGGGCGTGTCAACCGCCCCCTGAAAGGGGCTTTACACGTTCGCTACAATATTCTGGACTACTCCTGTACAACCAATAATCTTAGTCTATGAAAAGAACACTGTATTGTATTTCTGTAACATCTGAGTGTTTATGTGCGTGTCTGTGTGTGTGTGTGTGTGTGTGTGTGCGTGCGCGTGCGTGCGTGTGTGTGTGTGTGTGTGTGTGTGTGTGTGTGTGTGTGTGTGTGTGTGTGTGTGTGTGTGTGTGTGTGTGTGTGTGTGTGTGTGTGTGTGTGTGTGTGTGTGTGTGTGCGTGCATGTGTGCGTGCATGTGTGTGTGCGTGTTTGTACATGTGTGTAGATGTGAATGAGTGCTCCAAGCAGGACATCTGTGGGGTCGGAGGTCAGTGTGTGAACCTGCCAGGCTCCTATAAATGTGAATGTCTTAAAGGATTCAAGAACAGATCGCACCGCCAGCCCGTCTGTGAAGGTTGGTTACATTGTGTTTATTAACTATTAACTGTGAAGGTTGGTTACATTGTGTTTATTAACTATTAACTGTGAAGGTTGGTTACATTGTGTTTATTAACTATTAACTGTGAAGGTTGGTTACATTGTGTTTATTAACTATTAAATGTGAAGGTTGGTTACATTGTGTTTATTAACTATTAACTTTGTGTGTGTTCATTCTCGAGGTTGTACTTTTGATTACGGCTTAGAGGACGTTTTTCTAACCAAAGTGCTAAGATATCAGCCAGAGTAGACCATCTCACAGCTAGGCTACAGATGTAAACTTTTAGTTTTTATCTTTGGTAGCCTAGGGTCGGTTGGCGGTTGGCGTGAATCAAAAAAGCACCTCGGTTAAGGCAAGACCCGCCTGTGGAAGCTTGTCTTCGGTGGAGACTAAGGGCACGTTCTCACCCAAAGTCCGCTTAAAAGGTCCGGATCAGGGACCAAATGTTTACATTGTTGCATTTTGAATTTGGTCCGGGTAGCGTTCACACGGGACTTTTGTTAAAAGAACCAAATATGTAAACAAAATGACACGTGGACATGGTCATACAGGCTGCTGTTGATCTATTGACAGAATAGGCTATTCCTATGGAAAATTACTTCACTGCCTATTCTAATTCATTTTGTGTTATTAATCACAGCCGCTTCCTATATCTTTTTTTTAAAGAAGCGAAACTCACACATTTCAGGCAGTAATTAGCGATGGATGGAGGAATCTCTCTCTTTCTCTCTCTCTCAAAAAAATATAGCCTAATATAAAGCCTTCTTCTTGATTCATTTAACAATAAATAGCGCAAGAACGCGTGGCCAAATAAAAACATAATAAGCGTCACTGTTTCCACATCAAATAATCTCTCTCTGTCTCTTTCTTTCTTTACAAGCAACGGGTCCATAAAGATATTTCCTATCCTTATCATGTTGGAAATGTGAAGCTACATGAATAAATAACCTAAATAAATACAATAAAATAATAGCAAATCCCTATTGTCCCAAATGTTGAATCTAGCATATGCGTGTGAGCCATAACTTTATATGCGGTGGCGCATGCTTAAAAATAACATATCTAACAGGTTGCTAGCTTGCAGATCTGTTCTTTAGACCACAGGATTCATTTAGCTCTGAAACAGCCGTGTAAGCTTGCAAATCAGTTATTTTTACGCACAGCACACGATGACTGGAGTAGGCTATGGACATCTTACTGCCGTCCCAACAACAATGTGAAAAGTTTGACTTGTGAACGCCTGTCCTCAGGGGAACAGTGAGAGAGCGAAAAGAGAGCGAAATCCTAATAATGCCTTGAAAAAAAAAGCCAAGTTTGACATTTCCTTGTTGGATGGAAGTTATGTGCGCATCGAGGCTGTCTCCGTCTACTCCCGTGTTACACACAAGATGGTGACCTTACTTTTATTTGTGACAGTATGTGAGTCAAAACAAACAATGATCACCGTGTTCGGAGAGCGACCCCTGGAGTCACCGCACACGATGGGTCACCAGTTTCCATGTAGGCTGTAGCTTACAAGACACCGCACAGGAGCAACGGCTCACAGGGAGAGGAGATGATACAATTATTAACGTGTAGCCTACTGCATCTAATGAAGAAATATCAGCGGTCGGGTCATATCAATAGTGATTCCCGTAAGAAATTCATGCTTTTAGAACTAATTATTAATCCAGCTTCACAACTGCAAAACATAAAGATTGATGAGTGTAGGCTAAGCTGTAGGTAGCTGAAGTTAGAATTGATTCACGAGTTGTCGTTTATTCTTTTTTTCCATAGCCTATTGTTTTTCAATGAACACCACACAGTGCAGAATGTACTGTAGGCTGATCAGACCTACGTTTGGTCCTCTATAAAGTCTGGCTCCGTTCACACCAGCAGAGGACCGGACCATGGTCCTTTTGGAAGAGGACCGAGTCCTGCCTTTTCAAGAGGACCATGGTCCGGACCAAACAAAGGGACCATGGTCCCTTTGCACGTTCACACCAGCGGACCAAAGGAGAAAGAGGACCATGGTCCCTTTTAAGCGGACCAAATAACCCTGGTGTGAACGCGCCCTAAGGAGGCGCGCCGTTTCAAGCGGACTTGATCCATGTGAGACACCACAGAGTGAGCTAAAGCGGCGGGTCGCCGTGTCGAGGGTTGCAAAGTCTGCTTGCGCCGTTAGAAGATGTAAACCAGGGGGCCAGAGTAGTAAATCTTCGCCCCCCCCATGTTCTGCTTTATAGGCTCTTTGTAACTGTCTGATTTTCTGTGTATGTCTTTTGTAAAAGGTGTTCTTGTACTTCTGTTTAATGTGGACACAAGACATATTTTGTGTGTGTGTGTGTGTGTGTGTGTGTGTGTGTGTGTGTGTGTGTGTGTGTGTGTGTGTGTGTGTGTGTGTGTGTGTGTGTGTGTGTGTGTGTGTGCGTGCGTGCGTGCGTGCGTGCGTGCGTGCGTGCGTGCGTGCGTGCGTGCGTGCGTGCGTGCGTGCGTGCGTGCGTGCGTGCGTGCGTGCGTGCGTGTGTGTCTTGCAGACATCAACGAGTGCCTGAACCCCAACACGTGTCCCAGTGAGCAGTGTGAGAACACTCCAGGATCCTACGAGTGCGTTCCATGTTTGCCAGGTCACCAGGCCCAAGGAGGAACCTGCTATGGTGAGTAGAGAGGGAGCTGAAACAAGGGTCCGCTACAAACTCCATGACACATTTTATTGAGTACCACGTATCAATAAGCTTTGGGCTTATCAAGCCTGTTATGGAGCATAGCGGCCCATGATATCATGTTTAAACAATCAAGACAAGAGGCGATCAATAAATCAGTACAGTACTATTCATAATATAAAGCCATTTAACACTTATTGCACACTAATGAATGATTGTTTTTTATGATATTTGATGATAATATTTGTTACTTTTATCAATTGTCATCTTCATAGATGCTGGTCAGCCACAATCTCACAACAACTGGCCAATAATAAAAGATACCAGTTCTGTTCAGAATGTGTCTCATATCTTTCCACAAAATACTAGAAAACTCTCAATAGTGGGCTGGATAAAAGCCTGGTTCAATAAGCAGGATGGATAAGGTGCTCATTATCAATAAATATTAACGAGCTCCATCCCTAACATTGAGTAGGGATGGGACAATAATTGCCATTATCGTTTATCGTGATAAAAAAACACTCACGATAATTGTATTGTGGAGATTTAAATCTATCTTGATATCGTCCTCCATCATGCAGTGAGATCAATTCACCTTTTATTTTACGAGCTGCATATCCGGTACCATTTAAACCCTCTATAATTGGTAAAAACTGACCTGGAAATAACGTCTTCTTTTCACTCTCTTTTCACTCTCTGCCATAACCCTATAATGGTAATGGTAATGGTAGGTCGGTTATTGTTGTGTGAAACTTGTACGTCTATTAGTATGAAGGCTTAAATTATAGACACACATGATGTGATGCATGATGTAACTAGAAAAATATTGTTCCTTCGAAACAATTGTGGGCTCGCTTCAAGCCGGAAAACAATGGCTTTAAAAGCACAAAATGTCAAGATCGCAGGCAGTGCTCTCTTTGACGTTACTGACGTCAAAGATTGGTCCATTTTGTTCCAAAAATGTGTTGTGCAAAAGTTGACCCGCTGGTGGCGCTATAACAGGCCAATGTGAGAAGGTTGGTATCTGTTCCTTGACCTATTGGGAATGTGCTTGCAAGATTTCACGCACATCCCAGGCTGTGTTCATGATTTGAGGTGTTTTTGGCTTTGGACACTTTATCGCTGCTTGCAGCTATATTTATTATTATTATTTTATATCTTTTTTGTGTGCACTTCATAGGCATGTTAGATAAAGGTCCTTAGATTGCGTGTAGAATGTTTCATGCAAATTGCAAAAAAAATCCTAGAATAAAAACGGGTTTACGCGTTTTACAAACTGCTCAAAATTATATAGCGCCCCCCTTTGGCCATTTGGGGTAAGATTGGTTTCAGTGATATTTGAACTAACCCTCTACACTATTTTGTCATGAAAATGTGACTTTGCATGTATGTTTTAGAGGCAGAAGAATAATTTGCATAAAAATGCAATATTGTTTGAATTATTTAAAAAAGCATGTTTCAATGTTAAAGAAATCCGATCTGACAGATCTTTAGATATCGGTCCAAAGTTCACGTAAAAAAGTTTTGTGCACGTGACGCGAAAATTCCAGAATAAAAGCGGGTTTACGCGTTTTACAAACTGCTCAAAATGGCGGAAAATCGAAGGGCGGAGCTTACTTAACAACGACACAGATGTCTTCCGCTTGAGTCAAAGCACACGTGTAACAAGTTGCATGTCTTCAAACAAAACGAGTCATGACTTATGCCCGTTTGAAGTTTGAATTTTCAGACGCTTCGTATAGCGCCCCCCTTTGGCCGATTGGAATAAAATTGGTTTCAGTGATACTTTGACTAACCCTCCACATCTTTGCCAAATGCCATGAACGTGTAACTTTGCATGTATGATTTAGAGGCCGAAGAATAATTTGCATAAAACCGCAATATTGATTGAATTATTAAAAAATTATATTTCACTTTAAAAGAAATCCGCCGAGATTAGTTTGACCGTATTGGTCCAAAGTTCATGTGAAAAAAGTTTCATGCGCGTATCGCGAAAATCCCAGGAGGAGATAGATTTTTACTGTTTTTCATATAATTCCAAATTGTGGGAGACCTAAAGGTCAGAGGTCAAAAGTTAGAGGGTAAAAGTTGTTCGGCATGAGGAGACGCATAAGTGTATACAGGTTTCATGGCTGTATGTATAACACAGCATGAGCTATACCTGTTCAAAGATCGCACTTTCGAAGGCTTCCTACAGCGCCACCATTTGGCCGATTGCTGTTTAAAATAATAGCACACGTCGCCACTGTAGGCTGAACACATTGATGTTTTTATTTTCATTTTCTCACTAAGTATGTAGGAGTAGAAAGGAACCGAAGATCCCGTCTACTGTTGACTGACTGATAGATAAACTAGAAAAATATTGTTCCTTCGAAACAATTGTGGGCTCGCTTCTAGCCAGAAAACAATGGCTATAAAAGTACAAAATGTCAAGATCGCAGGCAGTGCTCTCTTTGACGTTACTGACGTCAAAGATTGGTCCATTTTTTCCAAAAATGTTATGCAAAAGTTGACCCGCTGGTGGCGCTATAACAGGCCAATGATAGAAGGGTGGTATCTGTTCCTTGACCTATTGGGAATGTGCTTGCAAGATTTCACGCACATCCCAGGCTGTGTTCATGATTTGAGGTGTTTTTGGCTTTGGCCACTTTATCGCTGCTTGCAGCTATATTTATTATTATTATTTTATTATTTTATTGTATGCACTTCATGGCATGTTAGATAAAGGTCCTTAGATTGCGTGTAGAATGTTTCATGCAAATTGCTAAAAAGAAATCCTAGAATAAAAACGGTTTTAAGCGTTTCACAAACTGCTCAAAATGATATAGCGCCCCCCTTTGGCCAATTGGGGTATGATTGGTTTTAGTGATATTTGGAATAACACTCTACATCTTTGCCAAATGCCATGAACATGCTACGTTGTATGTATGATTTAGAGGCAGAAGAATAATTTGCATAAAAATGCAATATTCATTTAATTATTTAAAAAAGCATGTTTCAATTTTAAAGAAATCCGATCTGACAGATCTTTAGATATCGGTCCAAAGTTCACGTAAAAAAAGTTTTGTGCACGTGACGCGAAAATTTCAGAATAAAAGCGGGTTTACGCGTTTTACAAACTGCTCAAATTGGCGGAAAATCTAAGGGCGGAGCTTACTTAACAACGACACAGATGTCTTCCGCTTGAGTCAAAGCACGCGTGTAACAAGTTGCATGTCTTCAAACGAAACGAGTCAAGACTTATGCCCGTTTAAAGTTTGAATTTTCAAACGCTTCGTATAGCGCCCCCCTTTGGCCAATTGGAATAAGATTGGTTTCAGTGATATTTGGACTAACCCTCTACATCTTTGCCAAATGCCATGAACATGTTACTTTGCATGTATGATTTAGAGGCAGAAGAATAATTTGCATAAAACTGCAATATTCATTGAATTTATTTAAAAAAGCATGTTTCAATTTTAAAGAAATCCGATCTGACAGATCTTTAGATATCGGTCCAAAGTTCATGTAAAAAAAGTTTTGTGCACGTGGAGCGAAAATTCCAAAATAAAAGCGGGTTTACGTGTTTTACAAACTGCTCAATATGGCGGAAAATTGAAGGGCGGAGCTTACTTAACAACGACACAGATGTCTTCCGCTTGAGTCAAAGCACGCGTGTAACAAGTTGCATGTCTTCAAACGAAACGAGTCATGACTTATGCCCGTTTGAAGTTTGAATTTTCAAACGCTTCGTATAGCGCCCCCCTTTGGCCGATTGGAATAAAATTGGTTTCAGTGATACTTTGACTAACCCTCCACATCTTTGCCAAATGCCATGAACGTGTAACTTTGCATGTATGATTTAGAGGCCGAAGAATAATTTGCATAAAACCGCAATATTGATTGAATTATTAAAAAATTATATTTCACTTTAAAAGAAATCCGCCGAGACTAGTTTGACCGTATTGGTCCAAAGTTCATGTGAAAAAAGTTTCGTGCGCGTAACGAAAAAAACCCAGGAGGAGATAGATTTTTACTGTTTTTCATATTATTCCGAATTGTGGGAGACCTAAAGGTCAGAGGTCAAAAGTTAGAGGGTAAAAGTTGTTCGGCATGAGGAGACGCATAAGTGTATACAGGTTTCATGGCTGTATGTATAACACAGCATGAGCTATACCTGTTCAAAGTTCGCACTTTCGAAGGCTTCCTGCAGCGCCACCATTTGGCCGATTGCTGTAAAAAGTAATAGCACGCGTCGCCACAGTAAGCTGAACACATTGATGTTTTTATTTTCATTTTCTCACTAAGTATGTAGGAGTAGAAAGGAACCGAAGTTTTGAGGAGAACTTGATATAGTATAGGAATAAATAACTAGAAAAATATTGTTCCTTCGAAACAATTGTGGGCTCGCTTCAAGCCAGAAAACAATGGCTATAAAAGTACAAAATGTCAAGATCGCAGGCAGTGCTCTCTTTGACGTTACTGACGTCAAAGATTGGTCCATTTTGTTCCAAAAATGTGTTTTGCAAAAGTTGACCCGCTGGTGGCGCTATAACAGGCCAATGTGAGAAGGTTGGTATCTGTTCCTTGACCTATTGGGAATGTGCTTGCAAGATTTCACGCACATCCCAGGCTGTGTTCATGATTTGAGGTGTTTTTGGCTTTGGACACTTTATCGCTGCTTGCAGCTATATTTATTATTATTATTTTATAATTTTTTTGTGTGCACTTCATAGGCATGTTAGATAAAGGTCCTTAGATTGTGTGTAGAATGTTTCATGCAAATTGCAAAAAAAATCCTAGAATAAAAACGGGTTTAAGCGTTTTACAAACTGCTCAAAATTATATAGCGCCCCCCTTTGGCCATTTGGGGTAAGATTGGTTTCAGTGATATTTGAACTAACCCTCTACACTATTTTGTCATGAAAATGTGACTTTGCTTGTATGTTTTAGAGGCAGAAGAATAATTTGCATAAAAATGCAATATTGTTTGAATTATTTAAAAAAGCATGTTTCAATGTTAAAGAAATCCGATCTGACAGATCTTTAGATATCGGTCCAAAGTTCACGTAAAAAAAGTTTTGTGCACGTGACGCGAAAATTCCAGAATAAAAGCGGGTTTACGCGTTTTACAAACTGCTCAAAGTGGCGGAAAATCGAAGGGCGGAGCTTACTTAACAACGACACAGATGTCTTCCGCTTGAGTCAAAGCACGCGTGTAACAAGTTGCATGTCTTCAAACGAAACGAGTCATGACTTATGCCCGTTTGAAGTTTGAATTTTCAGACGCTTCGTATAGCGCCCCCCTTTGGCCGATTGGAATAAAATTGGTTTCAGTGATACTTTGACTAACCCTCCACATCTTTGCCAAATGCCATGAACGTGTAACTTTGCATGTATGATTTAGAGGCCGAAGAATAATTTGCATAAAACTGCAATATTTATTGAATTATTAAAAAATTATATTTCACTTTAAAAGAAATCCGCCGAGATTAGTTTGACCGTATTGGTCCAAAGTTCATGTGAAAAAAGTTTTGTGCGCGTATCGAAAAAAAACCAGGAGGAGATAGATTTTTACTGTTTTTCATATAATTCCGAATTGTGGGAGATCTAAAGGTCAGAGGTCAAAAGTCAGAGGCTAAAAGTTGTTCGGCATGAGGAGACGCATACGTGTATACAGGTTTCATGCCTGTACCTCAAACACAGCATGAGCTATACCTGTTCAAAGTTCGCACTTTCGAAGGCTTCGTGCAGCGCCACCATTTGGCCGATTGCTATAAAAAATAATAGCGCACTTCGCCACTGTAAACTGAACACATTGATGTTTTTATTTTCATTTTCTCACTAAGTATGTAGGAGTAGAAAGGAACCGAAGTTCCCGTCTACTGTCTGTCTGACTGACTGACTGACTGATAGATAAATAATGACAATATCTAAAGTGTGCTCGCCTTATAGGCGAGCCCACAATGACAATATCTAAAGTGTGCTCGCCTTATAGGCGAGCCCACAATAAGATAAAGGGACAACAATGTTCTAGCATTACTCTGGGTGTCTCATACATTCTGGCCCTGCATTAAGCAGCCAACCCTCCTCTCTGTGTGCGTGTGTGTGTGTGTGTGCGTGTGTGTGTGTGCGTGCCTCCAGACATCAATGAGTGCCAGAAGTCAGGTGTGTGTCCTAACGGTCGCTGTGAGAACCTACCAGGAAGCTACCGCTGTCTGTGTCATGAAGGGTTCCTACCGTCTGCTGACAGCAAGGCCTGCAGAGGTTGGTGCACATCCTCTCTATAGTCATGTTTCCATAAACCTATTCGAAAATAGGAAGCGATTTATCAGAAATGCGCATTAAGACAAAGATAATTTAGCCTTTTTTCATTTGCGTCTGTCATTCGAATTAGTGACGGTTGCATGAGCCGACTTGTAGGATATCGACACATCGCCACATATCGCCTGGCTCCGTCTGACCGACCTGCTGTAAATACTTCCCGTGGGCTTGCACACAGTGCACAGAGCTGGGATGGGGCTGGGCTTGCACACAGTGCACAGAGCTGGGATGGGGCTGATTTTTTCAGAAAGAATCCGAGACGTGAGCACTCCACGTCTGACTGCTGAGCCTGTGTCTTGCTGCACACTCATCCTGCAGCGTCGCGGATGCGAGGTGTTGTGAGCTTATAGATCGGCCACTTTTGGCACGCAACACAGTGTGATGACAAAGGGTTAGCCAAGATTTACTTGGATGATGTGACGGACGAGGCTTGCACACAAAATAAACATCCAATGCAAGGTACAGTAGAAGGGAACACAGCGCTAACAAGTTGGTAGCTCCCTTCAGCCAAGTCGATATCCTGCAAGTTCAATGCATCTTAATTCAAAACTTATTCACTTTGTGTTTCCCTTGCACTAATGCGCATTACGTTTTTTTGTAAAGCCTCAAAATCCACCTCCTCCAAGCGCATAAAAGTTTTTGCGAATAATGAAAGTTTATTCGAATTCTGAAGTGTTTCCACAAAAAGATTTATGCGAAAAAGCCTTAATGCGCTAATGAGGCTTTATGGAAACGCCACTCATGTCTCTCTGGGTCTGTGTCTGTCTCTCTCTCTCCCTACATTTTAACAGCCGGCAATAGCCGGAAACTCTGGGAGATAAAAAAAATCTCCTTGTGAACGTTCCTGACATCCTTACCTTACGTCCTCCATAGATGAGTGTACCCTAATGTCCACATATAGATGAGTGTACCCTAATGTCCAGATATAGATGAGTGTACCCTAATGTCCACATATAGATGAGTGTACCCTAATGTCCACTTATAGATGAGTGTACCCTAATGTCCACTTATAGATGAGTGTACCCTAATGTCCACTTATAGATAAGTGTACCCTAATGTCCACTTATAGATGAGTGTACCCTAATGTCCACTTATAGATGAGTGTACCCTAATGTCCACATATAGATGAGTGTACCCTAATGTCCACATATAGATGAGTGTACCCTAATGTCCACTAGGGATGTGAATCTCGACCACTGAGGCGATACGATACGCATCACGATACACTCCCAGCGATACGATATAATTGCGATACATTGAAATCTTGCCGATACGATACATCACAATACACCCCTGACCCCGATACGATGCGATATGATTCACGATATTTTGCGATACACCCCTGGTGCTTACGATGCGATACGATTCACGATTCGGTGCGATTCAACACAATGCAAAGGATTTATATTAAAGCCCATGTAAATTTCCCCCCCAAAAAATTACTAAAAATGCATTATTTATTATTTATTGTTTCACTGTAGTACTAGGCTCTGTCTAACAATCCAACTTATTGAAATCTGGGAGAACACTCCTTGCTGGCTGGTAAAATTGTTTGATTAATACTATATCATTATATCATTATTATATATCACTACATCCTCAACAGGTGGTCAGGGACCCCTAGGGTCCTCAGAGTTATGTGAGGCGGCCAAATATTAATAGTTCGTTTTTACAGTAACCAATTGAACCCTAGCAAGTAGCAACCCTATGGGGGAACATTAGCCAATACATTAACACTTATTGAGGGTTTAAGAGATAATAATTCATGGATTATAATGAATAACATAAATCCATCATATTAATAGAAAAGATAATGTGTGAACAAATAAACACAACATAGTAATGTATTAATGTCACTGATGAAATAGTGCTGTCAAACAAGTCTCTGACAAGTTTTAATCTGCAACAGTTTTATATAATAGCCTACAGTAGTCTAAAATAGCCTACAGTGGGGGTCCCTGCTTGATCTCTCTCTCTTCTCAGTTAAGGATCCTTGACCTGTATTATTATTATATTGTATGAATATAATCTAGGATTTTGCCATTTCTAGCCAAAATGTTTCAAAACGTAGATATTTGAGTCACAACGCATCGCGTTGTGAGCTTGTAGGTCTGCTATTTAGGTGCGTGCGCGACACCGTCGAGCTGCCAAGTATAAATCAGGCTCCAGCCTCTCTTTGCAGAGGGAACAGCAGCAGCAGAAGAGTGTGCTGCCTGCAGCTACAGTAATAAGTTGTGAAACAGTGTCAAATACTTTGTTTTAATCGCTAGCTGCACGCCCAGTATCGTTGTTGTAGTTCATACGTGTGTGTAGTTAAAGCGTGGAAGCTTCTGCTTTGTTTAAATCAATTCCGTCGCAGACTCGACAAGAAGAACAAACGGGTGTGGAATGTGGATCATAATATCACGCAGCGTGCTCCAGTCAAGTGACACAACAACGGATCACATCAGCGAACATTGGACAGGGATGTTATAAAGCTAAACGTGGTACTAATCTTGCATGTTTAACCAGTGGGCTCACGAGTGCTGTCTGTCTGTCTCTGCATTCCGTCAGGTCGGGTGTTCACTGCGCTCCGCTGAGCAGCTCAGTGCTGCAGTAAAAGACGCATGTCTGTAGAGTCGCTACAAGTGTTTTTTGGGGGGAGGGCTGATGGGGCATTCAATGCGCCTCGGAAACACAGTATAGAATGAAATACTATTATGCAAAAACCGATCCAACCGTGGAATGTACCGATCCAAACACTCACGATACGATACATCTCGATTCCAGCCGTCAATTGTACCGATCCACCCTGAATGAACCGATTCACTCGTATCGCGCACGTTTGTATCGCGATTACGATCCGTACCGGTATATCTTCGCATCCCTAATGTCCACATATAGATGAGTGTACCCTAATGTCCAGATATAGATGAGTGTACCCTAATGTCCACATATAGATGAGTGTACCCTAATGTCCACTTATAGATGAGTGTACCCTAATGTCCACTTATAGATGAGTGTACCCTAATGTCCAGATATAGATGAGTGTACCCTAATGTCCACATATAGATGAGTGTACCCTAATGTCCACTTATAGATGAGTGTACCCTAATGTCCACTTATAGATGAGTGTACCCTAATGTCCACTTATAGATAAGTGTACCCTAATGTCCACTTATAGATGAGTGTACCCTAATGTCCACTTATAGATGAGTGTACCCTAATGTCCACATATAGATGAGTGTACCCTAATGTCCACATATAGATGAGTGTACCCTAATGTCCACTAGGGATGTGAATCTCGACCACTGAGGCGATACGATACGCATCACGATACACTCCCAGCGATACGATATAATTGCGATACATTGAAATCTTGCCGATACGATACATCACAATACACCCCTGACCCCGATACGATGCGATATGATTCACGATATTTTGCGATACACCCCTGGTGCTTACGATGCGATACGATTCACGATTCGGTGCGATTCAACACAATGCAAAGGATTTATATTAAAGCCCATGTAAATTTCCCCCCCAAAAAATTACTAAAAATGCATTATTTATTATTTATTGTTTCACTGTAGTACTAGGCTCTGTCTAACAATCCAACTTATTGAAATCTGGGAGAACACTCCTTGCTGGCTGGTAAAATTGTTTGATTAATACTATATCATTATATCATTATTATATATCACTACATCCTCAACAGGTGGTCAGGGACCCCTAGGGTCCTCAGAGTTATGTGAGGCGGCCAAATATTAATAGTTCGTTTTTACAGTAACCAATTGAACCCTAGCAAGTAGCAACCCTATGGGGGAACATTAGCCAATACATTAACACTTATTGAGGGTTTAAGAGATAATAATTCATGGATTATAATGAATAACATAAATCCATCATATTAATAGAAAAGATAATGTGTGAACAAATAAACACAACATAGTAATGTATTAATGTCACTGATGAAATAGTGCTGTCAAACAAGTCTCTGACAAGTTTTAATCTGCAACAGTTTTATATAATAGCCTACAGTAGTCTAAAATAGCCTACAGTGGGGGTCCCTGCTTGATCTCTCTCTCTTCTCAGTTAAGGATCCTTGACCTGTATTATTATTATATTGTATGAATATAATCTAGGATTTTGCCATTTCTAGCCAAAATGTTTCAAAACGTAGATATTTGAGTCACAACGCATCGCGTTGTGAGCTTGTAGGTCTGCTATTTAGGTGCGTGCGCGACACCGTCGAGCTGCCAAGTATAAATCAGGCTCCAGCCTCTCTTTGCAGAGGGAACAGCAGCAGCAGAAGAGTGTGCTGCCTGCAGCTACAGTAATAAGTTGTGAAACAGTGTCAAATACTTTGTTTTAATCGCTAGCTGCACGCCCAGTATCGTTGTTGTAGTTCATACGTGTGTGTAGTTAAAGCGTGGAAGCTTCTGCTTTGTTTAAATCAATTCCGTCGCAGACTCGACAAGAAGAACAAACGGGTGTGGAATGTGGATCATAATATCACGCAGCGTGCTCCAGTCAAGTGACACAACAACGGATCACATCAGCGAACATTGGACAGGGATGTTATAAAGCTAAACGTGGTACTAATCTTGCATGTTTAACCAGTGGGCTCACGAGTGCTGTCTGTCTGTCTCTGCATTCCGTCAGGTCGGGTGTTCACTGCGCTCCGCTGAGCAGCTCAGTGCTGCAGTAAAAGACGCATGTCTGTAGAGTCGCTACAAGTGTTTTTTGGGGGGAGGGCTGATGGGGCATTCAATGCGCCTCGGAAACACAGTATAGAATGAAATACTATTATGCAAAAACCGATCCAACCGTGGAATGTACCGATCCAAACACTCACGATACGATACATCTCGATTCCAGCCGTCAATTGTACCGATCCACCCTGAATGAACCGATTCACTCGTATCGCGCACGTTTGTATCGCGATTACGATCCGTACCGGTATATCTTCGCATCCCTAATGTCCACATATAGATGAGTGTACCCTAATGTCCAGATATAGATGAGTGTACCCTAATGTCCACATATAGATGAGTGTACCCTAATGTCCACTTATAGATGAGTGTACCCTAATGTCCACTTATAGATGAGTGTACCCTAATGTCCAGATATAGATGAGTGTACCCTAATGTCCAGATATAGATGAGTGTATAACCGTCTCCTGTCCAGTTATAGATGAGTGTGTAACTCTCCTGTCCTGTCCAGATATAGATGAGTGTGTAACCGTCTCCTGTCCAGTTATAGATGAGTGTGTAACTCTCCTGTCCTGTCCAGATATAGATGAGTGTATAACCGTCTCCTGTCCTGTCCAGATATAGATGAGTGTATAACCGTCTCCTGTCCAGTTATAGATGAGTGTATAACCGTCTCCTGTCCCATCCAGATATAGATGAGTGTATAACCGTCTCCTGTCCCATCCAGATATAGATGAGTGTATAACTGTCTCCTGTCCCATCCAGATATAGATGAGTGTATAACCGTCTCCTGTCCTATCCAGATATAGATGAGTGTATAAACGTCTCCTGTCCCATCCAGATATAGATGAGTGTATAAACGTCTCCTGTCCCATCCAGATATAGATGAGTGTATAAACGTCTCCTGTCCCATCCAGATATAGATGAGTGTATAAACGTCTCCTGTCCCATCCAGATATAGATGAGTGTATAAACGTCTCCTGTCCCATCCAGATATAGATGAGTGTATAAACGTCTCCTGTCCCATCCAGATATAGATGAGTGTATAAACGTCTCCTGTCCCATCCAGATACAGGCATGCAAACGTGTAGCTTTTCGGCGAAAATCGCCGTTTTTAATCCAAATTGGTCATTTGTGTGAATCGTGCAGATTCGTTAAAAAAATGTTTAGGGGGTGGGGGGGTGTCGTGTCGTCAGAGCAGCAGCGAGAAGAGGAGCGTTTATTTCTTATTCTCGGCGCCGTCCATTTTGTCAGGACAATGGTGTTGAAGGTGGAAGGGGAAGTGGGTCGTTTTGTTTTTTAACAAATCAAGCACTCCCTGAGTCCCTTCTCTTTGTGACGTCGTCGTCAGCTGGCAGCGCTCAGGCAGCGCTCAGTCAACAACACTGACTGCACTCAATGCACTGCGAGCCCTGACTGACAGAGGCAGAGCTGAGCGCTCAAAGCTTGCAAAGACAGTTGCCGTAGTTGTGGTGTGACTGTGGACTGTTGGCTGTTTGATTCGCTTGCATCGCGGTCGTGCGCTATTCTGCATCGATGCGTGATGTGATATTATCGGTTATAGCCTTGTTGATTTTACGATGATTCGCTAGCTTAGCCACATGCTAACGCTAGAGTTGACGTAGGTTCTTCTTCCTACAGAAGGAGGAGGCTGAGACAAGTCACAAAAAGTCTGGTCTCTCAACTTAAGAACGGACTAACTGAGCTCGAGTTACAAGTGAAAAGGATCGACCTTTTATTTGACGATGATGGCTAGCTAGATTGCAAAAAGTCAGCCAGGAGAATCCACTAAATGAATCATTTGTGACTGTGATTTACAACTGTTTCCCAAACACTGGGTCGGGACCCATGTGTGGGTCGTGGACACATTTTTATGGGTCCCTTCATTTTTGGTTTCCTACATTTCGTTTTTATTATTTCAAAACATTTTCAAAAAACATTCCCTCCCCAAAAAAGCTAAACATTTCATGATTTAAAAAAAAAAAAAAAAAAGTAAATTACTTTTTTAATTTCATGAATAAATAATACAAAATGATATAAGAAATGAGCTTAGAAAACAAATAGGCCTATTTAAGAAGTAGTTAAAATAGCCGATCTACAAGCTCACAGTGCACATTGTCACTGTCTATGCCTGTTTATTAAAGACAAGTCCCTAAATATTAAGATATTCCTATAACTACCGGTATATCTGTAGGCTATATTATTGTAGATTTAATTTTCTTTATTATATCTAGAACAATTGGTGGTAGGCAACAAGTCCAATTTTGCTGCATACCGGTATGTATGATATGTATGAGTAAGTCACTGTTTAACCGAGTTAGAAACGTGCAAATTCAGTAAAAAAAGGTCCAAAATTTCGCGCCGCGCTATGCGCGGCGCACATTTTATCCCCATAGAAATGTGTCACCTTTTTCACCTTGGGGCTGTTTGCATGTCTGCAGATATAGATGAGTGTATAACCGTCTCCTGTCCCATCCAGATATAGATGAGTGTATAACCGTCTCTTGTCCTGTCCAGATATAGATGAGTGTGAGGACGACAGGCTGTGTGCCAACGGTCATTGTGTCAACACCGAGGGCTCCTTCCAGTGCCAGTGTTACCCTGGTTACCAACGTACACAGGAAGGAAGTCACTGTGAAGGTAGGTCCTGTTGCCATGTCCGTCGCCGTTCATGCTGGTTCGCATAAACTTTGGGTCGCACAAAACTAGTGAAAACAGGCAATCGCCAAGCTCTCAACGCATAGGTCCACTACTTCTGAAATTAGCTTGCAGTGAAAGTGATAGAGGTTTAAGTGTGTCTTTGTGTTATTTTGTATTTTATTTGTATAAATATTTAATCAAATGGAAAGCATTAACAAGAGTTTGTGACTTGTGAATAACTACTTTGGATCCATTGGGAACACAGGTTATGGGCATGCATAAAGTGAATGGCAATTCGAGTGGCAAATTAAGTGGCAAAGTGAGTGGCAAAATGTGTTTAACGTTTAATGCAATCAGATAGGACTTTTCTGTTTGGATGTATGAGCTGTCAAGACCAGAAAGTAGTTTTCTGTTTGGATGTATGGGCTGTCAAGACCAGAAAGTAGTTTTCTGTTTGGATGTATGGGCTGTCAAGACCAGAAAGTAGTTTTCTGTTTGGATGTATGGGCTGTCAAGGCCAGAAAGTAGTTTTCTGTTTGGATGTATGGGCTGTCAAGGCCAGAAAGTAGTTTTCTGTTTGGATGTATGGGCTGTCAAGGCCAGAAAGTAGCTTTCTGTTTGGATGTATGGGCTGTCAAGGCCAGAAAGTCGTTTTCAGTTTGGATGTATGGGCTGTCAAGGCCAGAAAGTCGTTTTCAGTTTGGATGTTTGGGCTGTCAAGACCAGAAAGTAGTTTTCTGTGTGGATGTATGGGCTGTCAAGGCCAGAAAGTAGTTTTCTATTTGGATGTATGGGCTGTCAAGACCAGAAAGTAGTTTTCTGTTTTGGATGTATGGGCTGTCAAGGCCAGAAAGTAGTTTTCAGTTTGGATATATGGGCTGTCAAGGCCAGAAAGTAGTTTTCAGTTTGGATGTATGGGCTGTCAAGGCCAGAAAGTCGTTTTCAGTTTGGATGTTTGGGCTGTCAAGACCAGAAAGTAGTTTTCTGTGTGGATGTATGGGCTGTCAAGGCCAGAAAGTAGTTTTCTATTTGGATGTATGGGCTGTCAAGGCCAGAAAGTAGTTTTCTATTTGGATGTATGGGCTGTCAAGGCCAGAAAGTAGTTTTCTGTTTGGATGTATGGGCTGTCAAGGCCAGAAAGTCGTTTTCAGTTTGGATGTTTGGGCTGTCAAGACCAGAAAGTAGTTTTCTGTGTGGATGTATGGGCTGTCAAGGCCAGAAAGTAGTTTTCTTTGCCACTCAGTAGGCGTTCCTGCATAACTTCAGGGTATGATGATGATCTCACGCACATACCCTTATTCTTTTTTACATTTCCTGAAAAGAAATGGTTTTGGACTCACAGTGTTGGTGTGATTGTACGTTCTCTTTGTAGACAAGAGCTGCACATTTTCTTTCATTGTTGAGCTTTGGAGGTTTGAGGTTCCCCCCCCCCCCCCCCCCCCCCCCCCCCACACATTTAATTCCATTAGGTATCTGAACATTGTGGCTAAACAGCTTTTTGCAAGCCCAAAGAATCCAATGAAATTCCCGATAATCTGCTTATAAATTAATTATCAACAGCAGGCAGCAGCGTGCTCAACAACACCGTAAATACAGCAAATGTGTTCCACCAACAAATAAGCACCTGAACTCTAAGCACTGGGCTTTCCCTCCACAAGTCCATGAAATGTTTTTACAGTGCATCACATGTTTATTTCATCACTGTAGGAATAGAAACACATGTTTCAGCTTTCATCAGATGCGGAAACATCTGTTTTTGTCTCCTCGATGCTGAATGAAATCTCTTTTTGTTCTGTAAAGACCAGAAGTGTGGACTTGTAGACACAAAGTTTATGATTTGGACTTGGGACATAGCAAAGACTTGAGACTTTGTTCTTTATAATTTCTCTTATTTTACTGCCCACAACCAGTGCTATTACGTTTTTGTTTTGTTTTGTTTTGATTGTCTATAAACGGAATGTTCAACAATATTTCTTTAGCCAAGTATGATCCCGTGCAACTCATTGTCAGTGTCAAAGCCATTTCAAAAACCCTATGAAGAGATTAAAGGGATATTTCACTTTAAAAAAAACCTTTGGTAATGTTATCGTCTAATCAGCCTTTTATGAACACCCTGGACAGTTTTTAATTTGCTTGATTCAATATTTAGATATTGAATCAAGATTTAGATTTAGATATTTGATGTAAATGTTACCAGGCCCTCCAGGCCCAGGGCCTCTCCCCACACACACCCATTGTAACTTCAAACTTCATTGTAACCACAACGATAACTTTTTTTCATTTATTTTTAATAATTATTTTTTGTATTAAATATTTTCCATTTTTCCCAAATAATTATTAAAAATAAATGAAAAAAAGTTATGGATAAAACACGGCCTGCTCATGTATTAGGAGGGTAGTATGAGTCACCAGAAAAAAATAATGGGTGTTTTTAATGAATCTATCATGGTTAAAATGGAGTTTGAAGTTACAATGGGTGTGTATGTGGAGAGAGGCCCATAAGCTGTTTCCCTGTTGAAAGTGGAATATCCCTTTAATTCGCAAACCCACTGGATCCTGCAGACCACTGTTGTATTTCTGCACGAATAAAGCTTGGATAGCACCCCCTACAGTACAGACTGTGTCACTGTGAACAGCCAGCACTCACCTTTTAATTATAGATTTCTCCTGTCATTTCAGACATCAACGAGTGCGAGAGGCCCTCCAACTGCCAGAGGGGGCGCTGTATCAACAGCATGGGCTCGTACCGCTGTGAATGCCAGAAGGGATACACTCTGGTGGGAGGCAGGAGGTGTCATGGTCAGTGGTCCTATAGTACTGTAGAGTCAGACATATGAGAGTGAGACAGGAGATGGTCAGTGGTCCTATATCACTGTAGACATATGAGAGTGAGTTTTTTAACTCAAGTCGTTGCTTCTGGGGGTCACCTGTGACAAAATATTTTGAGATATCTCTCTCTCTCTCTCTCTCTCTCTCTCTCTCTCTCTCTCTCTCTCTCTCTCTCTCTCTCTCTCTCTCTCTCTTTCAAGGTTCAAGGTTGTACTTTATTGTTAGGTCTTTTGTACAGGTACATAAGAGTAAAACGTATTTTATTTCGGCTTCCTTACAGACAATGCAGTGGTATATATAAAATAAAGCAGAACAACAGAAAGCAATTCATCTAAAGATGAAATAAGTAAGGGATAATGAATGGCTCCGCGGGGATTGACGGTACATAACAGAGGCGCCAGCAGAGGGGAGATATCAGGACGAAGGGCTACTAAACCCGGCTTATTACCCGGCTACTAAATCAAATTAACTTGTCGAGTGCCGATCCCGAACTAGTTCGGCTTTATTTCAATCCAATACAATTTTTTTTTTATTAATTCACTTACCCTGAGCTGCTTGTAGAGTCGTGGGTGGTCCTGGTTCTTCCTACACTAGCCAGCTAGCCATTTAGCATGGTCCGACGATATATTCCATTAAAATGGTTTAAAATACATTTTTGAGACCCCCAATGTTCACCGAATGTTCAGCGCCGCTTCCGGAACGTAGTCCAGTGTGCCGATCCCGAATTAGCTTTTTTAATGAAATGAATAAAATGATCCGAGGCCTTCTGAAGCCTGTGCCTAAATTTTCAAGCAGGGTGTTCCAAATCCGGGCGCCCCCGGCCGGCCGTTACCTGCGAACGGCGCCGCGAATCGCCGCCGAATCCAATGAAAAACCACATCTTTGGAGGCCCATATCTCTGGATTGTGTTTTTAGGGATGCGCGCCGAGGTTTATTTACGGCGAAATCGCCGAAAAATGATCTTTAAAATGACAAAATGGGAATAGCTATTCTGTTAGCATTATCATCCGGGACCTTTCCATGGCGTGCACGAACGTGAGCACGCGTGTCACTGCAACGTGAGTCCCCGGATGCTAAAGCGCTCGCCTATGGGAGAAAGCCTGGCATTCTATGGCGCCATCTAGGGGCTGGCACTGGAAGCGTTAATAATTTGATTCAAAACTAAAAACAAAACAAAGTATTTCCTTGTTTACAGACGGCAGGAAGTGTTCCACAAGTGTTGCACTGGGCGTCCTCCCAGCGCGACACGGTCACCTTGGAAAACAATTGGGAAGTGCTGATTAGATAAGGTCCATTTTCTGTTACTACGTCATCTATTTCTCGCTTAAAATATTTTTAAAAACATTATTCAGAGCAACGTTTAGTTGTATCACTGTGTGTTTGTTTTCATGGCTGACATGTTTGATACAGCACAAGATTCACGCAGTGCAGCCTGACTGCAGCAGGTGCTCTGAGTCTTTGATTAGGCAGTGGTCTGTTATAGAGCGGAGTGGTCTGTTATCAGGGAATATCGGACCTCTGATTTCAGCGCTTGACCAATCAGAATCAAGCATTGAAACAAGCTGGGTAATAATAAGTAATAATGATGACTTAGGAAAGAAAGAGAGTGCAAAGAGAATGTAAAAAGCATCCTCAGCTGTACATGTGCATAAAGTTTGGTGTATCTTATACACCAATAGCATTATTTTCCCGTAGTAGCTACTGTATTTAACTATTTGTAAACAACTTCACAGTGTGTTCTATGTGCAACAGGTCGGTATAATTAAAAACGTCACACTATATATGTAACGGAGGTGATCCGAACCTCCCCACCCGGTTTCGAACCCGGGTCTCCTGCGTGAAAGTCCAATATCTTAACCATCACTCCAAAGGGACATCCCTATGGAACAAGGGCAGATACTAGACTTTTTGAGGCTTTCAGACTGGGGCTGTGACAGTATTTATGTGACTCTCTCCGTCACATATATACAGTATTTATGTGACTCTCTCCGTCACATATATACAGTATTTATGTGACTCTCTCCGTCACATATATACAGTATTTATGTGACTCTCTCCGTCACATATATACAGTATTTATGTGACTCTCTCCGTCACATATATACAGTATTTATGTGACTCTCTCCGTCACATATATACAGTATTTATGTGACTCTCTCCGTCAAATATATACAGTATTTATGTGACTCTCTCCGTCACATATATACATTATTTATGTGACTCTCTCCGTCACATATATACAGTATTTATGTGACTCTCTCCGTCACATATATACAGTATTTATGTGACTCTCTCCGTCACATATATACAGTATTTATGTGACTCTCTCCGTCACATATATACAGTATTTATGTGACTCTCTCCGTCACATATATACAGTATTTATGTGACTCTCTCCGTCACATATATACAGTATTTATGTGACTCTCTCCGTCACATATATACATTATTTATGTGACTCTCTCCGTCACATATATACAGTATTTATGTGACTCTCTCCGTCACATATATACAGTATTTATGTGACTCTCTCCGTCACATATATACAGTATTTATGTGACTCTCTCCGTCACATATATACAGTATTTATGTGACTCTCTCCGTCACATATGTACAGTATTTATGTGACTCTC
The DNA here is from genome assembly GCF_963921795.1 of Nannobrachium achirus. Lineage (NCBI taxonomy): Eukaryota > Metazoa > Chordata > Actinopteri > Myctophiformes > Myctophidae > Nannobrachium > Nannobrachium achirus. The sequence goes on from NC_137826.1 coordinate 57,923,888, forward strand.
TCCGTCACATATGTACAGTATTTATGTGACTCTCTCCGTCACATATATACAGTATTTATGTGACTCTCTCCGTCACATATATACATTATTTATGTACAGTAGCTGCAGTTCAGCCTCACTGTATCTACTGTAGGTGAGGCTCGAGCACTACTATGCATGGAAGGGACGAGTGGGATGGGGGGGTGAGTGTTCATCTCTCTCTCTGTCTCTCTCTTAGATGAGTGTTCAGTGTCTCTCTCTCTCTCTCTCTCTCTCTCTCTCTCTCTCTCTCTCAGACATAGATGAGTGTTCAGTGTGTCTGTCTGTCTGTCTGTCTGTCTGTCTGTCTGTCTGTCTGTCTGTCTCTCTCTCTCTCTCTCTCTCTCTCTCTCTCTCTCTCTCTCTCTCTCTCTCTCTCTCTCTCTCTCTCTCTCTCAGACATAGATGAGTGTTCAGTGTGTCTCTCTCTCTCTCTCTCTCTCAGACATAGATGAGTGTTCAGTGTCTCTCTCTCTCTCTCTCTCTCTCTCTCTCTCAGACATAGATGAGTGTTCATCTCTCTCTCTCTCTCTCTCTCTCTCTCTCTCTCTCTCTCTCTCTCTCTCTCTCTCTCTCTCTCTCTCTCTCTCAGACATAGATGAGTGTTCATCTCTCTCTCTCTCTCTCTCTCTCTCTCTCTCTCTCTCTCTCTCTCTCTCTCTCTCTCTCTCTCTCTCTCTCTCAGACATAGATAAGTGTTCAGTGTGTCTCTCTCTCTCTCTCTCTCTCTCTCTCTCTCTCTCTCTCTCTCTCAGATATAGATGAGTGTTCGGTGGACAGAGGCCTGTGTCAGCCCTATGGAACATGTGAGAACAGACCAGGCTCATACGTGTGTGAGTGTAACCACGGCTTCATGCTGTCAGAGGACAAACACACCTGCGAAAGTAAGTCTGCTCTGACATGCATTTACTGCCTCTCATCTTTAAGGTCCTCACACCACACATTTACTGCCTCTCATCTGTAAGGTCCTCACACCACACATTTACTGCCTCTCATCTTTAAGGTCCTCACACCACACATTTACTGCCTCTCATCGTTAAGGTCCCCACACCACACATTTACTGCCTCTCATCGTTAAGGTCCCCACACCACACATTTACTGCCTCTCATCTTTAAGGTCCCCACACCACACATTTACTGCCTCTCATCTTTAAGGTCCCCACACCACACATTTACTGCCTCTCATCTTTAAGGTCCTCACACCACACATTTACTGCCTCTCATCGTTAAGGTCCTCACACCACACATTTACTGCCTCTCATCTGTAAGGTCCCCACACCACACATTTACTGCCTCTCATCTTTAAGGTCCTCACACCACACATTTACTGCCTCTCATCGTTAAGGTCCCCACACCACACATTTACTGCCTCTCATCGTTAAGGTCCCCACACCACACATTTACTGCCTCTCATCGTTAAGGTCCCCACACCACACATTTACTGCCTCTCATCTTTAAGGTCCCCACACCACACATTTACTGCCTCTCATCTGTAAGGTCCCCACACCACACATTTACTGCCTCTCATCTTTAAGGTCCTCACACCACACATTTACTGCCTCTCATCTTTAAGGTCCCCCACACCACACATTTACTGCCTCTCATCTGTAAGGTCCCCACACCACACATTTACTGCCTCTCATCTTTAAGGTCCCCACACCACACATTTACTGCCTCTCATCTTTAAGGTCCCCACACCACACATTTACTGCCTCTCATCTGTAAGGTCCCCACACCACACATTTACTGCCTCTCATCTGTAAGGTCCTCACACCACACATTTACTGCCTCTCATCTGTAAGGTCCTCACACCACACATTTACTGCCTCTCATCGTTAAGGTCCCCACACCACACATTTACTGCCTCTCATCTGTAAGGTCCCCACACCACACATTTACTGCCTCTCATCTGTAAGGTCCCCACACCACACATTTACTGCCTCTCATCTGTAAGGTCCTCACACCACACATTTACTGCCTCTCATCTGTAAGGGTCCCCACACCACACATTTACTGCCTCTCATCGTTAAGGTCCCCACACCACACATTTACTGCCTCTCATCGTTAAGGTCCCCACACCACACATTTACTGCCTCTCATCTTTAAGGTCCCCACACCACACATTTACTGCCTCTCATCTGTAAGGTCCTCACACCACACATTTACTGCCTCTCATCTTTAAGGTCCCCACACCACACATTTACTGCCTCTCATCGTTAAGGTCCCCACACCACACATTTACTGCCTCTCATCTTTAAGGTCCCCACACCACACATTTACTGCCTCTCATCTGTAAGGTCCTCACACCACACATTTACTGCCTCTCATCTTTAAGGTCCCCACACCACACATTTACTGCCTCTCATCTTTAAGGTCCCCACACCACACATTTACTGCCTCTCATCTTTAAGGTCCCCACACCACACATTTACTGCCTCTCATCTGTAAGGTCCTCACACCACACATTTACTGCCTCTCATCTTTAAGGTCCTCACACCACACATTTACTGCCTCTCATCTTTAAGGTCCTCACACCACACATTTACTGCCTCTCATCTTTAAGGTCCTCACACCACACATTTACTGCCTCTCATCTTTAAGGTCCTCACACCACACATTTACTGCCTCTCATCTGTAAGGTCCCCACACCACACATTTACTGCCTCTCATCTTTAAGGTCCTCACACCACACATTTACTGCCTCTCATCGTTAAGGTCCTCACACCACACATTTACTGCCTCTCATCTTTAAGGTCCTCACACCACACATTTACTGCCTCTCATCTTTAAGGTCCTCACACCACACATTTACTGCCTCTCATCTTTAAGGTCCCCACACCACACATTTACTGCCTCTCATCTTTAAGGTCCCCACACCACACATTTACTGCCTCTCATCTTTAAGGTCCTCACACCACACATTTACTGCCTCTCATCTTTAAGGTCCTCACACCACACATTTACTGCCTCTCATCTGTAAGGTCCTCACACCACACATTTACTGCCTCTCATCTTTAAGGTCCTCACACCACACATTTACTGCCTCTCATCTTTAAGGTCCCCACACCACACATTTACTGCCTCTCATCTTTAAGGTCCTCACACCACACATTTACTGCCTCTCATCGTTAAGGTCCTCACACCACACATTTACTGCCTCTCATCTTTAAGGTCCCCACACCACACATTTACTGCCTCTCATCTTTAAGGTCCTCACACCACACATTTACTGCCTCTCATCTGTAAGGTCCCCACACCACACATTTACTGCCTCTCATCTTTAAGGTCCTCACACCACTCATTTACTGCCTCTCATCTTTAAGGTCCCCACACCACACATTTACTGCCTCTCATCTTTAAGGTCCTCACACCACACATTTACTGCCTCTCATCTGTAAGGTCCCCACACCACACATTTACTGCCTCTCATCTTTAAGGTCCTCACACCACACATTTACTGCCTCTCATCTTTAAGGTCCCCACACCACACATTTACTGCCTCTCATCTGTAAGGTCCCCACACCACACATTTACTGCCTCTCATCGTTAAGGTCCCCACACCACACATTTACTGCCTCTCATCTTTAAGGTCCCCACACCACACATTTACTGCCTCTCATCTGTAAGGTCCCCACACCACACATTTACTGCCTCTCATCGTTAAGGTCCCCACACTGTCTCTGACATAAATGTACCGCCTCTCATCTTTAAGGTCCCCACACTGTCTCTGACATAAATGTACCGCCTCTCATCTTTAAGGTCCCCACACTGTCTCTGACATAAATGTACTGCCTCTCATTGCGACCGTAGGTCGCACTTTACTATCAAAACCACCACAAAGTGTAAGTAACTCCGTCCCTCCGTCTGTCTGTCAGTCTGTCTGTCACACCTCACACGTCACACTTTTTCCCTGCTTATATCTCCGCAACCGTTGCCCCGATCCATGCCAAATTTTGCACACACGTTCCTTGGCTGCCAAACTACAACCCCCGGAGCTCCAGGGACCCCCAGGTCCCTGGGGGACCCCCAGATGTAAAAAATGACCAAATGCACAAACATGACCAAATGACCACCCCAACGGGGCTGCTCACGGGGAATTCCCGGGGACCACCGACTCCTGGTGCTCCAGAACGGATGCAAAAGTGGTGGCGCCCCCAGTGGAGGACCCCCTACACTGCAGCTCACATAAAATGCCGTAACTCCGGCTAGGAGCGTTGCCCCGATCCATGCCAAATTTTGCACACACGTTCCTTGGCTGCCAAACTACAACCCCCGGAGCTCCAGGGACCCCCAGGTCCCTGGGGGACCCCCAGATGTAAAAAATGACCAAATGCACAAACATGACCAAATGACCACCCCAACGGGGCTGCTCACGGGGAATTCCCGGGGACCACCGACTCCTGGTGCTCCAGAACGGATGCAAAAGTGGTGGCGCCCCCAGTGGAGGACCCCCTACACTGCAGCTCACATAAAATGCCGTAACTCCGGCTAGGAGCGACCGGGACAGCCGGGGCCGGTACCTATTTGTCCGCCTTGCCGGCGCGGAGACCCCACTCCTCATTTCTCACATGGCCCTCTTCTAGCGCCACCATGAGGCCGATTCTTGCAAAACACATTTTTGGACACTGCTACTACAATTTTCGCCCTAAAATCACGCAAATCGGTACACAGTATGTCTACACTCATCCCATCAACATGAATCTGTCCCATATAGCGCCACCTCCAGGCCGATTTTAAAAAACACATTTTTGGACACTGCTCCTACAGATTTTGCCCTAAAATCACGAAAATCACTACACAGTATGTCTACACTCATGTCATCAACATGGATCAGGAAGATTTTGGCAAAACACATTTTTGCCCTATTTGTGGAGATAAGTGACCTACGGTCGCTTATCTCCCGATTAGGGAGCCTTACTGGTCTTTAAGGTCCCCACACTGTCTCTGACATAAATGTACCGCCTCTCATCTTTAAGGTCCCCACACTGTCTCTGACATAAATGTACTGCCTCTCATCTTTAAGGTCCCCACACTGTCTCTGACATAAATGTACTGCCTCTCATCTTTAAGGTCCCCACACTGTCTCTGACATAAATGTACTGCCTCTCATCTTTAACACAATGCCTGCCAAGGGTTAAAAAAAATCTATTTTAGTACTGCCCGGCTTTTTACAAAAAATCAAAATGAAAATAAAAAAAAAATTAAACATTTTTTGAAAAAAAATAAGCTCTCAGAAGATGTCCATTGCCCCCTTGCAGTTGGCAGAAAAATATAATCAACCCCAAGAAAAATCTATTTTTAGATTAACACACACAAACAATTACAGCATGTGGATGGTGGCCATTTTGGCAGCCATCTTGAAGAAGGTGTGCAGAAAGCTGATTACATGAATAACATTTTTATAATTTTTTATCAGCATCACAGGCTGCCCAAAGAGCTGTGAACACATTGCTGTCTCATATATTAGTGAACAGTGCCCCCCAGTGGCCAAAAACGGTAGAACGTACAGTAACGTGTAAGGCGGTAGATAGCTGGGCAAAATAGAACGTTTATAAACGTGTAAGGCGGCAGATGTGTTAAGGTCCCCACACTGTCTCTGACATAAATGTACTGCCTCTCATCTTTAAGGTCCCCACACTGTCTCTGACATAAATGTACTGCCTCTCATCTTTAAGGTCCCCACACTGTCTCTGACATAAATGTACTGCCTCTCATCTTTAAGGTCCCCACACTGTCTCTGACATAAATGTACTGCCTCTCATCTTTAAGGTCCTCAGTGCATCTCATCCTAAGCCAACAACAGATGTATTGGTCATTGTGCTTCAGTCAGTCACATGCATGTTTTTGGCGATCTCTGTGGGCCTAATAAAGTTGGATAAAATGATCGCTATAGTCTACGGGCTACAGGGAGAGCTAGTGACAGATGCAGAGGTGGTCTACGGGCTACAGGGAGAGCTAGTGACAGATGCAGAGGTGGTCTACGGGCTACAGGGAGAGCTAGTGACAGATGCAGAGGTGGTCTACGGGCTACAGGGAGAGCTAGTGACAGATGCAGAGGTGGTCTACGGGCTACAGGGAGAGCTAGTGACAGATGCAGAGGCTACAAGGAGAGCTAGTGCAGATGCAGAGGTGCGTCAGTGGTTGCCTGGCAGCATCGAGACAGAAGGCGGTGCGGGAAATGGGAGGGTCCTGGAAATGAGTGACAGCCGCATGTATGTAAGGGATAACGTCTGGCTCAGTGGTCATTATCCAGAAATATACATCCTGACAGGATGACACGAAGCAGAGGTGGCATCATCCTGAAGGGACATTATCACACTATTAGACGGCTACTTAACTTTTTTGGTGCCATGATTTTTTCTCTTCAATGTCCCGCGATGCCATGGTCTCCATAGACTTCCATGTAATTTATAGTGCACGGATCGTGCACGCCCATGCTTAGATGATGCACCACGTGTGTGGCCACTGTTCACAGCTTTCAAACAAAAAAATCCGCTTGGAAATCCGTTCAGGCATTCATGATTTATCAGCCATTATGTTTTCTTCAGATGTAAACAAACATGGCTGCCATGTTTGAAAGAATGGGTTGGTATGGGGGTTAAACATGCAATTTCGCGATCGCGATCATGCCTAACACATTTCTGGAGGTCCAAAAAACATTTTTGAAAAAAAAAAAAATCTTCAAAAACGGCCCAAACTCGGGAAACTCGGGGTTGGTACCATATGTGTTAACTCATTCATAGCCAAGGCACGAGTTTCCCGAGTTTTCCCGGGGGAAAAAAATTGCCTAAAATGCCTAAAATGTATTAGGCATGATCGCAATCGCGAAATTGCATGTTTAGCCCCATAACAAACACATCTTTCAAAAATGGCAGCCATCTTTCTTTACATTTGAAGACTTTGAAGGCTTCTATCTCATGAATGCCTGAACGGATTTCCAAGCAGATTTTTTTGTTTGAAAGCTGTACTGAAAAAGTACACATATGGTGCCTGATATGATCTAGGCATGGGCGTGCACGGAAACCTGAACTCTGGTCTGTTATCAAGAAATAACCCACCGCTGATTTCAGCGATTGACCAATCAGAATCAAGCATTCAACCAAGCCGTGTAATAATGGGACAGAATACGCTCAAGGTCCTACATCTTTTTTTTTTGGAATGCACTGGCTGTAAAAAACAGTTGACCACCACGTCCAACCTGAGTTTATCAGCCTGCTGACAGCCGGCAGCCTTAGTTTATAGTATAGAGGGTATGCACGTCCACTGGGACCTGCCCCCCTAATCTAGACTGAGTGGCAAAACATTGAGCAGCATGGAGCATTGGAGTTTGGAAGTGCTGGTTGCAAACCACTCAACGGCCCTGCATACCACCTGTTTCTAAATTGCACATAATGCAGGAGGCAGCAGGATGTTGTGTTGTTGAAAATGAGCGCTTCCAAACTCTGACACTTGGGGTGCGTTCGGAAATGCGCACTCAACGCACTGGTGTGCCATGTTGTCGTTCGTTTATTCGGTGCACTTGGTGCGTTGTCGTTCGGAAATCCAGTGCGCGGCGCACTGGTGTGTTGAGTGCACGCACTGACCAACCCTACTCAGAAGATAGGGTTCGGCGGTGTGGTGGTGTGGTGCGTTCTGATTGGTTGGTTTTCATGGCCGTGTCTCGAATGCTTCTCAGCTGTGAACAATGGAGGAAATGACCGCAAAATACAGCACTTGCAGCTTAATTGGTCGGTTGGGCTTGATAGTTTCACACACATCAACACGTAAATTAACAGCAGGTATGCCAATGTTGTGAATTAGACCTCTCCTAATAGCAACGTTACGTTAGCATACTCAGCAGCAACTGCTGCTTTTCAGAAAGTTTACCTTCAGAGTTCAGAGTGAAAAAGCTCACAGCTGCCTGTTAAAACTGGTCGTTCGTAAATAAGCCACACTGAACGCACTCTCCAACGTCACGCCCACTGCACTCACTACACTGAGCACACACCCGGTGCGGGTTTCCGAACGCACCCTTGGAAACATAAAAATCTGCACAGAATGTCTTGACAGAAAGTAGCTCATAACATGCCTGGCTATGGTGGATTTTTATCAAACAAAAACTTTGCAGATAGAAAGAGGATAATTCAAGCTTTCAGTACAGCCGCAATGTTGGTGAGTTTAACTTTGTTTAATACAATCAGATAGATAGGACTTTTCAGTTTGGATGTATGGGCTGTCATTGGCAGAAATTAGTGTTTTGCCACTCAGTAGGCGTTCCCACATAACCTCCAGCAACAGTGATGTCACGTGCATACCCTCTATAGTTTAATTTTTCACAGTCACATTTTGGCAGTTATCATCATTACTAGTGTTATGTTGTGCCACCTACTGGCCATTCATGCTCAGAACACCCAGGGAATCTATGATGTGCTTACTTGACCCTTCATGTTATGATGCAGTGTTTTCCTTGGTTCATTATGAAATATGAGACTGCATCTGGGTCAGTCTGTCCCTTTAGCATCTGAGTCCGTCTGTCTGCCTTATTATCAGGGGCGTCACACCAAATCCTGGGCCCTGGGTACAAGGATTCACTGTGGGCCCCCCATGAATGTTAGCTATTGAAAAATAGCAGATATATTTTTGAAGAAAAAAAATGTGAAAATGTGTGCAAGAAACCCATGTTTCCTGTCAGTGGTGCTCAAACCTTTTCATGTCAAGGACCCCCAAGATGATATGTATTTGGTCACGGACCCCCATCTCAAAATATTTAGTTCCAGGGACACATTTTCACGACTTTTCAAAAATAGCAGATCTACAAGCTTGCAGCGCGGCACTCGGTGCCGTGCTGTGAGCTTGTATATCTGCTATTTTTCAATAGCTAAAGTTACTAGGGGCCCTAGTAACTCAGTCCCACTCCCCCCCCCCTTGTGATGCCCCTGCTTATTATAATACATCTGAGTCAGTCTGTCTGCCTTTTTATAATACATCTGAGTCAGTCTGTCTGCCTTTTTATAATACATCTGAGTCAGTCTGTCTGCCTTATTATAAAACATCTGAGTCAGTCTGTCTGCCTTATTACAATACATCTGGCCCTCATTATAGCCTTATTACAATACATTTCCTCCCCTAGTGGTGGCGCTAGAGATGGAGGATAAGAAGGAGTGCTATCTGAACCTGGACGACACAGTATTCTGTGACAGTGTCTTGGCCACCAACGTCACCAAGCAGGAATGTTGCTGTTCCATAGGGGTGGGCTGGGGAGACCACTGTGAGATCTACCCCTGTCCTGTCTATCATTCAGGTAACACACACACACACACACACACACACACACACACACACACACACACACACACACACACACACACACACACACACACACACACACACACACTGTTCCATAGGGGTGGGCTGGGGAGACCACTGTGAGATCTACCCCTGTCCTGTCTATCATTCAGGTAACACACACACACACACACACACACACACACACACACACACACACACACACACACACACACACACACACACACACACACACACACACACACACACACACTGTTCCATAGGGGTGGGCTGGGGAGACCACTGTGAGATCTACCCCTGTCCTGTCTACCATTCAGGTAACACACACACACACACACACACACACACACACACACACACACACACACACACACACACACACACACACACACACACACTGTTCCATAGGGGTGGGCTGGGGAGACCACTGTCAATGTGAGATCTCAATATATCAATATTCAATGCCACCCCAGAGGAGGAGAGATGTTGTTTGTTTTGTGAACTTGGGGAAATTGAAAATGACGTTCACTTTTTGTTTTATTGTCCTAAATATGTTGACATATACACACAGAGAGGTATTTGTTAATAAGATGTGTTCTATCTGTGATGATGTCCTTGACTTAGATGATTATGAAAGACTAGATATGTTTTGACAAAGGAGCATTTATTGTGTCAGATCTTATATGTCGAGCTTGGGAGAGGAGACAAGATACTCTGTATAGCTGAAAATGTTGTAAAACATTGTAAATTTGAAATGGTGTCTTATAAACCCATGAGGGTTGGGCACGAAAATAAACGAATCAATCATCAATCAGATCCAACATCATTTAGCTGGGGATGGAGCTCGAAACACGAGCCTGTTTCATACTCGATAACACACTTATTGAGTACCCGGTATCAATCTTTTACTTTTGTTAATTGTCATCTTCATAGATGGTGGTCAGCCACAAACAAAGCCATCAGTTCTGTTCAGTATTTGTTGTCTCACATCTTTCCACAACATATAATAAAACGCTCAATATTGGATGTATGGACACACTCCATCCCTACATTTAACCCATTCAGGCCTAGAGTTATTGACTGCTTTAACCAGTGAAAAATAGCAGATATACAAGCTCACAGCGCGGCACCGAGTGCCGCGCTGCGAGCTTGTAGATCTGCTATTTTTGAAAAAGTCGTGAAAATGTGTGCAAATCTTTGAATATATGTATTTTCAAAGCGAATGTTTGTAACTAAAGTTTTGCTTCTGGGTGGTCCCTGGAACTAGATATTTTGAGATGGGGGTCCGTGGCCAAATAAATATCATTTTGGGGGTCCTTCACATGAAAAATTATGAGAACCACTGACATAGTAGTCTCTCGAGAACAGACTAACTGAGCTCCAGTGAAGTGAAAAGGACCTTTTCTTTGATGATGGCTGGCCAGATTGCTGACATAGAAACATTGGATTTTTCAAAAAATCTTAGAAGGATTCAAAAGACACTTATAGAATCGGGTCAAAATTCAAATTTTCACGACTTTTCAAAAATAGCAGATCTACAAGCTCGCAGCGTGGCACTCGGTGTAGCGCTGTGAGCTTGTATATCTGCTATTTTTTTTATATTTAAAGCATAAAATATTGCGTCATAATGTGTTCAGGCCTACATTGAACTGCTTGTTGTGTTTGTGTCCCAGCTGAATTCCACTCCCTGTGTCCGGTGGGGAGGGGTTTCTACCACGAGGAGGGGACCACTGAATACGGCTTGTCTCTGCACAGAGGTACCTGTTACTGTTCGTTTGTTTTCGCTTAAAAAAATAGATACTGAAGCTTCACTAGAAATGTGAAGGAGGATGCCTAAAAACCCTCCTGGGGCTTGAGAAGTGGCATTCTCCGGGAATATTTGTACATTCATAGGATAAAATGACATCAAAGTAGAGCTGGGAGGTGTGTGCCAGTCACAGGTGTGTGCCTAGTACCTAGTGAATTAAACTACATTGAACTTGCATAATATCGATTTGGCTGAAGGGAGCTACTAACTTGTTGGTACTTCTGTACCTTGCATCGGATGTTTATTTAAGGGCGCTGTTGTGTGCGCTGTGCAGTGCAAGCCTCGTCCGTCACATCACCCAAGTAGATCCTAGCTAATACTTTGTTGTC
>NC_137826.1:57940326-57965008 GCF_963921795.1 Nannobrachium achirus
GAAATATCTGACAGATCGGGCTTGATCACTTTACTGTAGAGATTCTGTGTTCGGATTTGTGTGATTGTTGCAGAACATCTGTTGGGAGTAATAGCAAAGAACATAAGTCGGCCTCCTGGTGGCGCTATAAAAGGCAAAGGTGAAAAAAGCAGGGCAATATGTTGAAAACAAATCAAAATCAAAACATAAAGCAGGTGTAGTCGTCAGAAGCGAATGTGAGCAGGTGTGTCAGGTCTGTACATCGTTAGGCAGAGCATAATACATAATGATCCCTCCTGGTCAGGCATGGTTTACGTTTAGTATTGACCAAGCGTCAATCTATGACAACTGGAGAGTGGGAATACGTTTGTTAAATAGCCATAATACATACAGTAGTCCTTGGTGGGGCTCAATGTAGATAGGACATTTTCACCAAATGTTCTCCTATTCTGGGGCTGTGTCCACAGAAAACATGTTTTCGTTTTAGCAGAGCTTTTCTGCCATGTATTTCTGCAGTAAAGATGTGCCCTCCACTCATCTTTACTAAGAAGATCTTTACTACCAAAGATAGTCAAGAAGATGTAGTAAAGATTTGTACCGAAGATGAGTGCTGGATTCATGTCATCCTCCCTGTGCAGACTGCAGAGCATCACACTCCCAGCTCTCTGGACATCCAGTGTGTTTATGCAGAACACTCTGGCCACCTCAAGATGAAAATAGTTCATCTTCTGGGAGGGGAGAGGAGAGCCACTCGTCAGTGTAACTTTCCTGTGTAGCTCTGGACATGATGAGCTATATTGTTCGTCCATGCCTTAAACTTCTTTACCTTTTTTTTCTCACTATTTTGAAAAAACATTTTAAAATGCTTCAAATATCCTCTATTCTACATGTTGTGAGCTTGTAGATACGCAATTTGATATTTTTCTAAAGAGTACGAAATGGCAAAAGAGTTTAGGGATAAGGGGTAAGGCATGGACGAAAATAGAGCCCCATGTCTCTGCTCTACAGTATATGTTAAGACAACTTAAACTCTAATCAAATTGAATTGAATTGATGTCCAAAGCGCTCGGTGGTTTTCTGTGCACACGGCCCCTGTGTGACGAGGTCAGAACAGTCTGGCAGGGAGTGCCAGGGTTCAACTACACTCTGTCTCTGGTGTGAATCTTAAAACCTCCAGGGAGGGCCAGGGTTCATGTGGTTAACTTAACTCATACTGTCTCTGGTGTGAATCTTAAAACCTCCAGGGAGGGCCAGGGTTCTTGTGGTTAACTTAACTCATACTGTCTCTGGTGTGAATGTTAAAACCTTCAGGGAGGGCCAGGGTTCATGTGGTTAACTTAACTCATACTGTCTCTGGTGTGAATCTTAAAACCTTCAGGGAGGGCCAGGGTTCATGTGGTTAACTTAACTCATACTGTCTCTGGTGTAAATGTTAAATCTTCAGGGAGGGCCAGGGTTCATGTAGTTAACTTAACTCATACTGTCTCTGGTGTAAATGTTAACTCTTCAGGTAGGCCAGGGTTCATGTGGTTACCTTAACTCATACTGTCTCTGGTGTAAATGTTAAATCTTCAGGAAGGCCAGGGTTCATGTGGTTAACTTAACTCATACTGTCTCTGGTGTGAATGTTAACTCTTCAGGTAGGCCAGGGTTCATGTGGTTAACTTAACTCATACTGTCTCTGGTGTGAATGTTAACTCTTCAGGGAGGCCAGGGTTCATGTGGTTAACTTAACTCATACTGTCTCTGGTGTGAATGTTAACTCTTCAGGGAGGGCCAGGGTTCATGTGGTTAACTTAACTCATACTGTCTCTGGTGTAAATGTTAAATCTTCAGGGAGGGCCAGGGTTCATGTAGTTAACTTAACTCATACTGTCTCTGGTGTAAATGTTAACTCTTCAGGTAGGCCAGGGTTCATGTGGTTACCTTAACTCATACTGTCTCTGGTGTAAATGTTAAATCTTCAGGAAGGGCCAGGGTTCATGTGGTTAACTTAACTCATACTGTCTCTGGTTAAAGGACAACTTTAGTTTTTCACAACAAGGGTTCATATTTTAGATTGTAATTAAAGAATATAAAAGATGAGTGTTACAATTATTTCATTTACTTCTTTCTATTGTTTTAGACATTCTTATTTCAGTGGTTGGGGGCATGCTTACAAGTGGCAAAATATGTCATTTTACACAGAATAAGCCCATTCCCAAGATGCAACGCAACCTTTCATGGTTGGATGTGACTTATGGGGGCTAGAAGTGTTACTGTAAATAGCAATAAAGAAACTGCTGGCTTATTGTGTCTAAAAAGAAATATTGCACGCATGCCTCCATGCGTACGCATGCCCCACATTTTAGCACGGTAAACGCGATAAAACAATATAAACGAAGCAAATGAAAACATTTTAACACTCACTTTTTCTTTTCTCTAATTACAATCTAAAATATGAACCCTTGTTGTAAAAAGAACAAAGTTGTCCTTTAACTTAACTCTGGTGTGAATGTTCAAATCTTCAGGGAAGGCCAGGGTTCATGTGGTTAACTTAACTCTCTGGTGTAAATGTTAAATCTTCAGGTAGGCCAGGGTTCATGTGGTTACCTTAACTCTCTGGTGTAAATGTTAAATCTTCAGGTAGGCCAGGGTTCATGTGGTTACCTTAACTCTCTGGTGTAAATGTTAAATATTCAGGTAGGCCAGGGTTCATGTGGTTACCTTAACTCTCTGGTGTAAATGTTAAATATTCAGGTAGGCCAGGGTTCATGTGGTTACCTTAACTCTCTGGTGTAAATGTTAAATCTTCCAGATGTGAATGAGTGCCAGGACCCGTCCTACTGTAAGAATGGAAAGTGTGTGAACACTCCGGGCTCCTTTCACTGTATCTGCCAGCAGCCCCTCACCTTCAGTGCTGCGTTCAAACAGTGTGTCTACGACGGTGCGTAACTATGGACAAATACTCTGTTTTAAATTAAAGGCCGTGAAATGGCCTACATTCAGAAATTTGACTTGAGTAAAGGTACAAAAGCATTGGCCTGGATTCCAGCCTGTTCGCTTTGTTGCGCGATTTTTCTAATGTCTCCTCGCATCACAGTCTGTAAAGGAGCCTATCTCCAAGGGGAGGTGGGAGATAGAACTGGGTGGAGTCCAACCACGGCTTCTTATTGGTCTTTGGTGATGTCTGTCAAACACACCAGCGTGTATCCTTGCCTTTGTCAAAAGCCGCACGGAAAGCCCTCCTCGCGTGTGTATTGGCTGGCTGATGACCCTACTTTGATTCGTTGGAACAACACCACGTGGCTTTCCAGCCACCGCGGCTTCCGATTGGTCTGTGGTGCAGGGCGGGACCAGTCTGTATTGGCTGGCTGATGACGTAGCTACCCTAACCCTGCTCTGATTCGTTGGAACAACACCCAATCAGCAGCGTCCTCACTACGTCACAACGGACGTTCAGAAATGCGAGTCAACAGAGTATTTTCCAGACTGTGATGCAGAGAGACATTCAAAAATCGCGGAACGAAGCGAACAGGCTGGAATCCAGGCTACAAAAGCATTGGCAGCGAATTGTACTTGCAGTACTCATTGTGCAGAATGTCACATTTGACTGAGTCAAAGTATAAAATAGGGATAACGATAATCTGCAAACTAACAAGGGACACGGTGGCGCAGTCGGTACAGCTGCCGCCTCACAGCTAGAAGGTCCTGGGTTCGATTCCCGCTCTGTGTGGAGTTTGCATGTTCTCCCCGTGTCTCCTAGGGTAGGTACCCTCACAAAAAACATGCTGTAATCCTGGTCTCTATACTGCCTCCCCCTGGCCAGACGGGGCGCATGCATAGAAGGAAGCATGAGGTCAGTCCGTTGCTCTCCCCAGGTTGGCAGAGGGAGAGTAGCGCCCAGGATTACTTTAGATAATTATTGACACTGGGTGAAAAAGAAGGGTTACAAATATTTTGGGATTAAAAAAATGACATAAAAACATAGTTTAGTAAAAGTACAATATTTACCTCTGACATATAGTACAATATTTACAGTAAAAGTACACTAACCAGACACGCATGAGCTAATAATGTTTTAACCACTTGAACCCCAGCTTCCGTCCCTATTTTTGGGAGAACATTCACCAGAAAAAAAAAAACACCAGATGTACAAAAAGATCACAAGCTTTGCCAACGTCGGCATTTGTTTTGGCAAAGATTTTGAGTGTAGAGCGAAAACAGGAGGGGTCCCTAGTACACTGCCCTGCGGGACTCCTGCGGGCAACTAAAGTATATACTAAAGTACTGGAGGGTTTAAGTGGTTAAAAGTGTTGGAATGCAGGAGGGGCCGTTAATGCAGGGACATCCATGCAGCATCTCTGCAGGCTTAGAGAACATAAGAACATGTCCGTTAACGCTGGTTATGCATGTTTCTTTCCTCTCCTCTCCGTTCCTGTGTGTCTGCGTGTGTGTGTGTGCGTGCGTGCATGTGTGTGTGTGTGTGTGTGTGTGTGTGTGTGTGTGTGTGTGTGTGTGTGTGTGTGTGTGTGTGTGTGTGTGTGTGTGTGTGTGTGTGTGTGTGTGTGTGTGTGTGTGTGTGTGTGTGTGCGTGCGTGCGTGCGTGTGCGCGTGGTCTTGCAGATCGCACGGCGGCCCACAAGGACGTGTGCTTCCTGCAGGTGGACGAGGACTTGTCGATCTGCAGCATGCCTCGTAACGGCCTGGTGGTCACCTACTCTGAGTGCTGCTGTCACTACGGCCGGGGCTGGGGGCCAGAGTGCCGCACCTGTCCTGAGAGGAACTCTGGTAGCTTTATCAATAGTTCTAATAGAGGAACTCTGGTAGCGCTTTATCAATAGTTATAATAGAACTCTGGTAACAAGCTTTATAAATAGTTATAATAGAACTCTGGTAACAAGCTTTATCAATAGTTATAATAGAACTCTGGTAACAAGCTTTATAAATAGTTATAATAGAACTCTGGTAACAAGCTTTATCAATAGTTCTAATAGAACTCTGGTAACAAGCTTTATCAATAGTTATAATAGAACTCTGGTCACAAGGTTTATCAATAGTTATAATAGAACTCTGGTCACAAGGTTTATCAATAGTTATAATAGAACTCTGGTCACAAGGTTTATCAATAGTTATAATAGAACTCTGGTCACAAGGTTTATCAATAGTTATAATAGAACTCTGGTAACAAGCTTTATCAATAGTTATAATAGAACTCTGGTAGCTTTATTAATAGTTATAATAGAACTCTGGTAACAAGCTTTATCAATAGTTATAATAGAACTCTGGTAGCTTTATTAATAGTTATAATAGAACTCTGGTAACAAGCTTTATCAATAGTTATAATAGAACTCTGGTAGCTTTATTAATAGTTATAAAAGAACTCTGGTAACAAGCTTTATCAATAGTTATAATAGAACTCTGGTAACAAGCTTCACATCAGCAGTTATGCTCCTTAAAACGCAATGACACGTTGGTCGATGGTTCTAACTGGACTCATGGACTGGAGTGTCTTCTGTCATCATGTCCAGGTCTATTCAGTATGTGTGACATGGTTGGTTGTAGTTAACTATAGTGTGTCTTGTGTCTCAGGTCTGTTCAGTATGTGTGACATGGTTGGTTGTAGTTAACTATAGTGTGTCTTGTGTCTCAGGTCTGTTCAGTCGACTGTGTGACATGCACCTGGACACCGAGTCAGACGGAGAGCTGGACCTCCTGGCTGCTTTTGCCAACTACAACCCAGGTACAACCTCTATACCCTAACCCAACTACAACCTCTATACAACCTCTATACCCTAACCCAACTACAACCTCTATACAACCTCTATACCCTAACCCAACCCAGGTACAACCTCTATACCCTAACCCAACTACAACCTCTATACAACCTCTATACCCTAACCCAACCCAGGTACAACCTCTATACCCTAACCCAACTACAACCTCTATACAACCTCTATACCCTAACCCAACCCAGGTACAACCTCTATACCCTAACCCAACCCAGGTACAACCTCTATACAACCTCTATACCCTAACCCAACTACAACCTCTATACCCTAACCCAACCCAGGTACAACCTCTATACCCTAACCCAACTACAACCTCTAAACCTTAATCCCATTCCCATGTTGAAGAATGAAACCATACTATTACAATCTAGGCAATCTAGACGCTCTTATCCAGAGAAACATACAAGTGTGAAATCAGAGTAAGCAGAGAGATGATTGCAATGGGGAATTGCAATGGGGAGTTTATTCCACAGTTTCGGTGCCAGCCCAGGAGGGTGAAGACGAGTCTAGGATCCACTCGTCCCAGACTCTTCTCCCTCCTGGCCCCCCAAACTGTGGAATAAACTCCCCATTGCAATTAGAACAGCAGACTCACTCCCCTGCTTCCACCGTGGTCTGAAGACTCACCTCTTCAGACTCCACCGTAGCCCATAGCACTTACTGTGGCCCTCGCTAACTCTCAGTGACTACACATTTAGATAGCATTAGATAGAAGAAGAAGGGGGGGGGGGGGGGGGGGGGGCAAGGGGCGAAAGGAGATCAAGCTAGAACTCCTTATAAGATAAAAAAAAAAGAACGGCTGAATAAATAAACCAGTAAGACTCCCTAATCGGGAGATAAGCGACCGTCAGGTCGCAGCGTGATTTTAGGGCAAAATGTGTAGGAGCAGTGTACAAAAATGTGTTTGAAAAAATCAGCCAGATGGTGGCGCTATATGGGACAGATCCATGTTGATGACATGAGTGTAGACATACTGGGTACCGTTTTGCGTGATTTTTGGGCAAAACCTGTAGGAGCAGTGTCCAAAAATGTGTTTAAAAAATGAGACTGATGGTGGCGCTATATGGGACTGATTCATGTTGACGGCTCTCTTGGCGCCATATGAAATAACGTGACGATGTGTGTGAAGGGTACATAGAAGCAGCGATCCTCTCCGTCGGCACTACCATTAGCCATTCTAAAACGTCTAGTTCCATTCCTTGATTCTGATTGGCCGGTTTCCCTTTAATTGCTGTGGTATGTGAGTCTATAACTCACACCTTTAATCAGTTCATATCAAACCCAGGTCCGTTATTTCTTTCCACAGTGTTGTGAAGCTAGACTAGAGAACTTGATTGCAAATAACAGGTGTGTTGTTTCTGGAGCCTGGCTGGCCCGGGAACTACTTTCTTGTAGCTGGGGACTACTTTCTTGTAGAGCAGACCTTATTGTTAATTATTAGTGAAATAGAACAGTTTTAATTGGTGTCTATGATTTGTCATGTTGCCATATTGTAACCGTTTTAGAAAAGCAATAAGCCACACGAGGCTTGTGGTTACCTGTATTTTACACCGGCTGAGAGGGTTGCTGCACCTCGTGTCTCCCTACGCCTCTCAGCCGGTGTAAAATACCAGGTAACCACTCGCCTCTTGTGGCTTATTGCTTCATTATACTCTGTTGTTTACGACAGCTTCACGAGGTTACAAGCGTACTTAGTTTGTTGTTCCTTGATTAGAGTTCATGCGTACAACCAAATGCATAATGTGTAAATTGTACGACCACATTCTTCAAAAGCATCACCCATACCTCCATCTCTCTCTCTCTCTCTCTCTCTCTCTGTCTCTCTCTCTCTCTCTCTCTCTCTCTCTCTCTCTCCCCATCTCTCTCTCTCTCTCTCTCTCTCTCTCTCTCTCTCTCTCTCTCTCTCTCTCTCTCTCTCTCTCCTCTGTCTCTCTCTCTCTCTCTCTCTCGTCTCTCCATCTCTCTCCCATCTCTCTCTCTCTCTCTCTCTCTCTCTCTCCCTCTCTCCCCATCTCTCTCTCTCTCTCTCTCTCTCTCTCTCTCTCTCTCTCCCCATCTCTCTCTCTCTCTCTCTCTCTCTCTCTCTCTCTCTCTCTCTCTCTCTCTCTCAGGTGACAGCTCGGAGGAGGACTCAGATGAGTGTAGTTGTACCAACGGTCGCTGCGTCCTCTCCTACCTGGGAAGGATGTGTGAATGCAACCCTGGCTTCAGACTGGACCACTCCAGAACCCGCTGTACAGGTAGCCTAACCCTGGGGGGTCCCCAGATGATTCTGGGGGGTCCCCAGATGATTAACTTAATGTGAAACATTGTTTTCTCTCTCCACAGTAAATAAAGCAACATAATGTTTAAGTGTATAGAGGGTACAAGCACATTTCTAAAGTGACAATTTAAGGACTTTTTAGTACCTCTAAAATGACAAATTAAACATTGGCCAAGTTGTCAAATATTAGAGGCAGAAATTGAAAAAATAGTTGATCTACATGCTCACAACGCCTTGCAACCTCGCGTAGCCAGGCTTACTCATCTGCGAAGAGAAAAGCCTGGTGACAATATGAGGCAGAGACCGTTCTAGGAGGTGGGGCTGGATTTTCCCGGAAATTGTCTTCTTTTCACAGCGCGATGTCCCTGCGAACGTATTCCCCGCTGGAAGAAATCTGGTCTACTGTACGTCTCCTGCTCCGTCGGTTGTGCTCGCAATAAACAATATACAAACAAAAACATTGATTCAGGCAATGTTACACCTATTAACACATCTGGTGCCAACCCCGAGTTTCCCGAGTTTGAAAAGGTACCACCCCTGTGCCAACCCAGAGTTTCCCGAGTTTGGGCCGTTTTTTTTTTTTTTTTCAAAGATTTTTTTTTTTTTCAAAAAAGTTTTTTGGACCTCCAGAAATGTATTAGGCATGATCGCGATCGCGAAATTGCATGTTTAACCCCCATACCAACCCATTCTTTCAAACATGGCAGCCATGTTTGTTTACATCTGAAGAAAACATAATGGCTCCTAAATCATGAATGCCTGAATGGATTTCCAAGCGGATTTTTTTGTTTGAAAGCTGTGAACAGTGTGCACACACGTGGTGCATCATCTAGGCATGGGCGTGCACGATCCGTGCACTATAAATTACATGGAAGTCTATGGAGACCATGGCATCGCGGGACATTGAAGAGAAAAAATCATTGCAACTTAAGTGTTAACACAACGGAAGCCAAGGTTTCTAACATTTCTAGCTGTTGCTGGTGCCGCCGTTCACTTACGCTTTATTTTGAAGAGCCTCAGAAGCTCTGTGCGTGTGCACGTGAGTGTCCACTGACGATTGAGGAAGAAAATCCATTTGTTTACAAACGCTCGCGAAACTAAAATCCAAACCGCGGCCGACCATCGCGGTAAAGTGTTTCCGTGAAAACAATCAGATCTCTGCTTCCCTGGCGTTCTTTGCACCTTATTCAGAGATAAAGCTGTTTTTATGTTTCAGCATAGAATAGGATGTCAATGCAGCCTAGACGCACCATTTCGCTTCTGTGCGCGTCATGTTATGACATATGGACCAGCGTCTCTCACAGGGTACACAGGACGGATGCAGCTGCATGTAACAAAGTTAACCCTTTGTCTCGTTGAGAGACGAGACAACTGAGTTTTGGCACAGCGGCCTCTAGTGGCCTTGTCTCGTTACTGAACGAGTTTGGCCCCTTGGGTGTTAAGAGTGAGTTAAGAACTTCAATCTATTTTTGTTTTTTTTCCGCTGGGGAATGCAAACAGACCTGCACCGCATGACGTAACTTCCGCTAAACGCAACACTTCCGCTAGAAATCTTGCAACCAAGCGGAAGTCATGTCTTGCCCAGGGTGAGAACACCCTCTGTACAGGTGCCATGTGTGTGCCAGACTGCCAGTGTGCAAGCATAGACACACAGCCAGTATTAATGTGGTTAACAGCAGATAACTAGTGCACTATATATTAGGAGTGTAACGATACAGTAACTGAGTCGAAAAATTTATTATAATTTTCAATGATCTACTATATCGTTTGCAAAAGCAAAATATTGTACCTTTTTGGCTTGGTGTCGTATTGTATCGTTTTAACATGCAGATAATCGGTATCGAATTGTTTTGCAATGCAAATAATAGATTGTATGGAAACTAAGTATTTGTGCCTTGTATTGAGCAATTTTTAAGAGGGAAAATGTAAAAGAGGGGTTTAATTACCTTTCCATTCCTTATAGCTACTCTTGTAAATGTGTGTAATCTCTGTGTTCATGTCAAGGTGCGAGTTTGTCCATATGTGTTGAAATATAATGACCATGCATTTGCTTGAGAATCACAGTGTTTACTTATTTACATCCATAATAACCGATTTTTCCCTTAAAAACATGAACTATTGACAAGTTTCACACAAATTTAATTTCTTTGCTAAATAGTTACTATATCGATTTTAAATCATTGTATCGAATGGTATCGTATCACCATGAATGAACCAATATCGTCCATGTATCGTATCGTCAACCATGTATCGTGATGCGTATCGTTTCGTTGTTAACGTTACACCCCTACTATGTATATATGACATATATATTCTTTTTAACCTGAACTGGAAAACAAACACTTTTAACAAAGCCTCTCTGACATCACTTCCTGTTTCCTGTCCCTTGCAGATATTGACGAGTGTGCAGAACCGGGGCTGCGCATCAATCCGTGTAAGAACGCCCGCTGTGTCAACACCATGGGTTCATTCAAGTGCTACTGCAAGCATGGCTTTGTGGCCGCGCGGCGCCCCAACATGTGTGTCCGACCCCGGACCCGATAGCACCCCTCGGACCCACCCCGGACCCCATAGCACCCCTCGGACCCACCCCGGACCCCATAGCACCCCTCGGACCCACCCCGGACCCCATAGCACCCCTCGGACCCCGGACCCGACCCGGACCCCATAGCACCCCTCACACCCCGGACCCGACCCGGACCCCATAGCACCCCTCACACCCAGAACCCACCCAAACCCACCCAGGACCCTATAGCAGTGTTTCTCAACCTTTTTTCTGCATGGGCACACTTTTCATGTCCCAAGAATCCATGGGCACACCAACATAATACGGGGGTGTAAATATTATCGTCACTGTCGGTCAGAAACCTTGTTTTTGAAATCTCCAGGTTTCAAATTTGTACGTTTCTTCGCAAAGTAAAGCCCTGCTTCATCATGCAAGGCTGTCGCACAACAGTAGTGAAAACAGCAGATCTACAAGCACACAACGCCTCGCACTGCCAGGCGTTGTGTGCTTGTAGATCGTCTGTTTTCACTAGTTTAAATCATTTTTTTAAAATGATAAATACTATACTGGCTTTCAAGCAGTTTCAAGGGGCACACTTGACCCTTCTCAGGGGCAACCCAAGGTCCCCAGGCACAGTGGTTGAGAAACACTGCTCTATAGCACCCAGGGACATGGGCCCCTGATTCATCCCGGGAAAAAGAGTTGTAGAGGCCCTCATTGCGCGCTATAGAAAGATCTCTCTCTATAGTGCTGCTGCTACTCAAAGATTTGCCATTTCAGATCATGACAAGAGACAAGCCAGTGGGCCAATTACATGAGTTATATTTCGTCATTGTCGGGTGGACACCTTGTATGTACAAAACCATTTTAAAAATCATTTAAACTAGTGAAAACAGCCGATCTACAACGCCTCGCACTGCGAGGCGTTGTGTGCTTGTAGATCTGCTGTTTTCAGCGACAGCCTTGTATGAGGAAGCAGGGCTTTGCTTTGCAAAAAATGTACAAATTTGAAACTAAGAGATACAAGCTTTCTGCCCAGACAGTGACGATTTACTTTGTTGGCCGCCCAGCCCCCAAAATGTAACGAAGGCCGACATTTTATTTGTATATTTTTTCCTAATGGCCGTCCTGGACCGGCCGGGAATGAACCGGCCGTTCGGGAGTTGTCCCGCTTTTCCCAATGGCCAGCACGTCCCTGATAGCACCCCTCACACCCAGAACCCACCCAGAACCCCATAGCACCCCTCACACCCAGAACCCACCCAGAACCCCATAGCACCCCTCACAACCGTGACCATGTGATCGTGCGTGTGTGTGTGTGTGTGTGCGTGCGTGTGTGCGTGTGTGTGTGTGTGACCGTGTGATCGTGCATGTGTGCGTGTGAGCGTGTGCACAAGTGTGCCCAACTCTCAAGCCTAAAGCGTATAAAAAGCCTGTCCCTGAAACGTGGTGTCTTGGTGCGAGCCAAGGTAATATTATTCAAAATGTCCCGTTTGCAACGATGTACAAAATGTAATATTTTCATTCCCTACAACACGTTTAGGCCTGACGTTTGGATAAATAAATCAACACAGACAAAGGCATAGTTTGTTTTGTTACATGTTCTTGTAATTATATTATTATTATTATTTGTTTTAAATGTGCGTTTTGTGAAGTTGCTGAGTCAGGTCCGTATCTTGTTGATCTTCAGTCCCTAATGTTCAATGTTTCCTTCATTTCAGTGAGGAAGTGAGTGTCCAGGGAGTCATTCTTAGTCGCAAACTGCGTGACGCAGCATTAAAGTGCTGGTTCCATGATTTCCCCCCCTATAAAACATGATTATCTACAATTATGATTATACTAGGAGGAAGAATTTTTCCAAAAAAGTGTACAGAAAGAGTTAAAATTATGTTTTTATGTGGCCACACCCACCAGTTCATTGGTATGCGTGGTTGTCATGGTGGGTGGTGACCCAGCTGAAGTTAGCCACACCCACGTGTGTTGGGTGAATGGTAATTAGGGGAGGGGTTGATTCTGTGATGTAATAAGTATCTGTGTTTTTGGAACGGCACGTCTGACCCAGCACG
This sequence comes from Nannobrachium achirus, assembly GCF_963921795.1. Classification (NCBI taxonomy): domain Eukaryota; kingdom Metazoa; phylum Chordata; class Actinopteri; order Myctophiformes; family Myctophidae; genus Nannobrachium; species Nannobrachium achirus. The sequence continues at coordinate 57,952,912 of NC_137826.1, forward strand.
TGGCATCCTCCAGCAAAAAACCCAAATAAAAAGAGAATGCATAATTGCTCATAACAACCACACCAGTGGGTCTAATTATGCACTGTCAACCTCCTAGACACTAACCTGACTTGCGTCAGATGGTGGCAGTAGTGCGTTGGCTACCGCTCTACTTTACCATCTTCTTCTCTCGGTGGGAGTTGATAACGCTCGTAAAGCCCCGGGCCGGACCAATCAGCGGCAGCTACGGGCGGGCTCTGAGCGGCTCTGAGCGGCTCTGAGCCAATAGAGTCTGATTGCAGACCACGTGGAAACCCAGGAGGTGGATTCTGGGTGGAACGTCACGCAGACAGTCCAATATGAGTGGTTGGAGTTGGCACTCCCAGACTGTGATAGACAGACGGCCCCATCCAATCACCTGCTGAGAATTTCAAAAAAATGGCCCGCCCCTTACATCGAGTCTGCCGGAGCAATCCCAGATGGATAGTAAGCAGGCATACGCACTGCTGCTATCATCTGGCGCAAGTCAGGTTACCTAGACACATGAAAACCATAAAAAGTACAAAACTATGGCACCGCCTCTTTAACCCTCTAGAGCCCACTGTTCTAATATTACAACGTTTGTATTTTATCCAAAAAAAGGTTTAAATCATTTTATTTTAGCTCCCCCTACCACCTAAACATCACCATTGGATTCTATTGTTTAGTATTACAATGCCATTGGCCACAATATTTGCATATAAATACCCCCCACAGGGGCTGACATTCACACCCGCCACACCCGCTGACATTCCAGAGTTTTGACGAACAACATCTCACTTTTTCATGGAAGCTATTCCTCACAAAAACGTAAAGTAAAATGCCTGTACTATTTTTTTTGGTGATCATTAGAATGTCTAGAACATGTACATATGTTATTATTGTGAAAAAATATCCCCCATATGTAAATTAGAGCATGATTTATGATTTATGGCTATAAAACCTTACAAAAACATTTTTTTAAACATTACATTTTCCTCTGATTAAGACTCCTACAACACCATCTGATTTTTTTCATTTTTTTCATTTCAAGTATTTCTATTTTTGGGCCTTAGAGGGTTAAATGTTGATGCTGCGACGCAGCGTACAGCTGAGAATGACTCTGTCTTTAGAGGGAATACCACTCATTTAATACTTCAACTGGCTTTAAGCATTCTGTCCACAACATCCCTGATCTCCTGAACACCAACCACTGTCTCCCAACGCCACACACTAACAACACGTCTAGTCTGGAGTCTGTTCATGTTAAAGTGATCTCCTGAACACCAACCACTGTCTCCCAACGCCACACACTAACAACACGTCTAGTCTGGAGTTTGTTCATGTTAAAGTGTCTCTGTGGCTTTTTTATTTATATATATCCAAAGGAAATGTATTTTAATATATTATTATTAGTGCTATGAAAGGTAAAAATGTTCCCTAAATTCTCCAGCATTTGCAGCAGCGTCCATAGTTCTGCGAGTACTGGGAGAAAATCTTGATAGTCTGAGGTCCCGTTAGTCCGAGTAAGTTTAGGGTTAGTATTCACCAGTTTAGCATTCACCAGCCTGGAACTAATGACACATGGGAACAACGTTACATACATGTTCACTGGCTGCTCAGTCAGCTTCATCACAGGTTCTTTTGGTGCCTGGTTGGTTGTCTCTCTACCTGCAAACCAGAGCAGTGTAAGCAGAGTGGCGACACGCTTTGATCTCGCCGCAGACCGGAAGTGGCGTCGCATGGAGCCTGTTCTCATTCTTAGCGAGCCTCTGCTGCTCTTCAGCCCCGTCCACCTCCATTCTAACCCAGGCATTTTCACTCGCTGTTATTAAAGTAGACTAAATCACGTCTTTCCCCCCCTTTTAACTCATTCACAGGCCTCTCCAAGGTAGACAACATTATTAAAAGGGGGAAAAAGACGTAATTTAGTCTTACTTACCAGTGTGTGTAACTTTCCCAACGTTAAAGTGTTAGCTCACCTATTTTTGAGATAAAGCTGTGTGAAATACTTGCCATTAAAACAGTGGTTAAAAATGTATTAATTGATTACCAGAGTCCCGTGGTCAGAGTTCTGGTCAGTTTTAGATGAATATTAAGTAGTTCCAATGGGGTGGGGGCCATTTGGCGTGGCCCAATCATTGAAAATAGATTAATCCACAAAACTAGTGTCATTTGTATTGTTGGCCTATTTCTACCATATAGAGCGAGGTTTCGTTCTGATCAGCTGACTGCAAAGCACCTTGTTTTGGGGAAATATGTTGCAGCGGCGTAGTCATACTGGACACAAAAAATAGTACCATGTGACAGAGGGGTCAAAGTTGAACGAAAGTTGGTCTATTTGGTAGAAATAGGTCAACAATACAAATGACGCTAGTTTTGGGGATTCGTCTATTTTTAATGATTGGGCCATGAGCCCCTGCCAAATCACCGGAACTACTTTATATTCATCTAAAACTGACCAGAACTCTGACCACGGGACTCTGGTAATGAATTAATACATTTGTAACCACTATTTTAATGACAAGTATTTCACACAGCTTCATGTAAAAAATAGGTGAACTATCACTTTAAGCTGTGTATGTGTTCAACAACACAGCCATGCAGCCTTGTAGTTTAATTGCAGATTTCAGCTTGGGAAAAATGCAACCTCCAACTGTTTTCTGGGTCCGTGGAATTTGTTGCTGGTTCTTATAGTCACCATCGTGTTATTGTGGCATTCCTATTCTTGCTATATTATGTTGCAAACCGTGTGAGCGGGAGAAATAATCTTTTCAGCCAGGCCTGTGACAGCTGACGAAAGCTTGATCTGGCCAAGATGCCAGTTTAGCAGCGGTTGCTAAGCTAGCATTGGACAAGGGGCTTTTGGGGAGGGGCTTAGTTAAGGATCAATTGTAGTGATGAAGGAAGGATCTGTGTATTTTTGTATAACTTAAAATATAAATACCACAGTGTCAAATGTATAATGTGTGTTACAAGTAAAAGTCTTGCCTTCACAATACTGCTTGAATAAAATGATTCAAGTATTGGCATCAAAATACACTTACATCATCATACCTTTAAAACTGTAGAATGGCCTGTCTCTAAACGTTATACCTCACACTGCCACTTGGGGCCGCCAAAGGACATGGAGTGTGAGAAAACTCTCCAGTGCAGCTCATCATCATTTGGGGGCCATAATGTAATTATGCAGCAGCATATTTAGGTACTATCTGTGCATGTGTGTCTCTCCCAGTAGCACATGACACTAAAACATTCATGGTTAAGGTCCTTACACATCGGGAGAGCGACGAAAACAATCTGAAAATGCAGTGAATGTTTTTCATCAAACTGAATTAATTTGGTGATGGATCTTCATTCATTCATATTCATGCTTTTATTCACTGTCAGTGAGAAATTATTGCTTTATCATCACGTAATGTTTGCATTCCATGTGGATGAACTCATGACACAAACTGGTTGTCATTGTCACCAGAGACAGCCATGATACTGTATAAAAGATTGCATGCTCCCACGGTACTGAAATATTGTGATAACGGTGTTACATGTTACTGTAACATTGAAGGGTCTGTATTTTTTGACGCGTCGCCTCCACATCCGGTGTGTGTTCCCCTTTAGAGTTCTGCCCCAACCTGACCGTACCCGATCTGATATTTAGGGTAGGAGAGTTCTGCCATTGCGGGGTCAGAAACAGCGCAGGTCACATGGTTCATTGTCACTTTACCCCTCATAGACTTCAATGCATTCTGGAAACTAGTGTTCATGGTTTAAACTAAAGGGCCTAAAATGTCCGCCAATTAGTCAGCCCCTTGAGAACTCTAGAAGTAACATTGTGATAACAGTGTTACATGTTACTGTAACATTGTGATAACAGTGTAACATGTTACCTTAACATTGTGATAACAGTGTTACATGTTACTGTAACATTGTGATAACAGTGTAACATGTTACTGTAACATTGTGATAACAGTGTAACATGTTACCTTAACATTGTGATAACAGTGTTACATGTTACTGTAACATTGTGATAACAGTGTAACATGTTACCTTAACATTGTGATAACAGTGTTACATGTTACTGTAACATTGTGATAACAGTGTTACATGTTACTGTAACATTGTGATAACAGTGTTACATGTTACTGTAACATTGAGATAACGGTGCCCACCAAACCTTATTTATGTTGAGCTTTTAAATAAAGTGGTATTTTCCTTTAAATCCACACTTATTTTTGCATCTTTTTTTAATTGTGTAACTCTTGAGTGGACGTCGTCTGTCTCTGCAATATCTTTCTATGAACTATAATGTTGTTTTAATAACATGTATTAGTAATTTGTATTTCTTGTACAGTGTGTTCAGTGGAATATGATTGTTGTTAAAGCCATGCCTATGATGATGACGTGTCCCTGTATTGTCTTTGATGTATAGTATTATTGGGAACCTGAACGTTTTGTTTAATTATTGGACATTTGCACCTAACGTGGACATTTCTTTTTGTAATGCTCGTCAGAACATGCCTGGTGATGAATCAAAAAGGAATGTTTACTAAATGTTTTTTTGAAGATTGATTCAGGAAGAAAAGAAAATGACATTTGTTTTGTTTGTTTGTTTTGTTGTTTTTTATAAAATTGATGCGTCCACAAAACCAAAGAAGCTCTCGAGAAAAGACCAATTTTAATAAAAATGTCAAACGTCCACTGTGTGTGTGTGTGTGTGTGTGTGTGTGTGTGTGTGTGTGTGTGTGTGTGTGTGTGTGTGTGTGTGTGTGTGTGTGTGTGTGTGTGTGTGTGTGAAATCAAAGGAAACATGATCATAAACAAATGTCAAATATTCCTATGACGAGCAGAGTAATGTACACCTCATAACTAATGAGGTGAATGGTGATGTAACAAGGTCTAATTGTCTATATATTCAGAGTAACAGGATTTATATAGGCCACCTATAGCTTCAAAATAAAGGTATGCCTGTCCTGTCCTGTCCTGTCCTGTCCTGTCCTGTCCTGTCCTGTCCTGTCCTGTCCTGTCCTGTCCTGTCCAGCTCAGCCCATAGCACTTGACAAGCTGCAAATTGCAACTCTATAGATTTATTTTTCAATAAGTTGAATCTAGATCTAGATCTTCAGGGTGGATACTCCAACCACTAGACCACTGAGGTGGGAAATATTCTTTACCTGGTTGTTGAAACACTTTAATCCAGTGGTGCCCACACTTTTTTGACGTGAGATCTACTTATAAAATGACTATCTCAACATGATCTACCCATCCAACATGTTTTAGCTGAGGGCCTGAGGGGGACTTTGGAATAGCAGCACTGGCGTTACATTTTAGACAAACACACTTACTGAAATTTCTTCATCCCATTCTTTATGGAAGTGGTAGGTTTTGGGGTTCTTTGTAATGCTACTGACTCTTGAACAAAGCATTGCATTGGAGGTTTGCCTTCCTTAGAAGCCATGAAGGAAGCTGACAGGCCCTTCTTGATGTAATATTGAATATTCTTTTTATATTTTAATTATATATATTATTAGTTGATAATTGATCAACTTTTCCATTCTGAAATGTAATTAATTTGAACTGGGAGCAACACAGAAAATCAAGATCACAAAGACTTGACTGTCACACCTTAAAAAGATTTGCACCTCAAAAAACAAAAACTAATAAAAACAGAATTATCAACAACGCGTGCGCGCGCGTGTGTGTGTGTGTGTGTGTGTGTGTGTGTGTGTGTGTGTGTGTGTGTGTGTGTGTGTGTGTGCGCATGTGTGCGCACGCGCGCATGTGTGTGTTTGCGTGCGCGCGCACATGCGTGCGAGCATAGATTCACGCCCACAAGTAAAGGTGGTTGCACACTGCTGCGTTTTTCGGGCCGAATATCGGAGTGAATTTCGGAACACGCAAATAAAAAAATCAACCTCACGTTATGTCAGTCACGTTTGCACACTGCCGCCCGTTTCGCGCACCACTCGTTCCTTTGCTCTCTCTATCTCTCTCTCTCTCCTTGCCCTGAAAAACGCATTTCGCAACGAAAAACGCAGCAGTGTGCAACCAGCTTAAGACAGCGGCCCCACGAACGGTGTAGGTCTATTGCAGGCAACTGTCAATGCAATCCTTATGAGAGGCAATGAGGCATCGTAAAATACAGTAATTTCATTGGTTGAATATGGAGGTTGTAGGGATTATTATTAGATCTTATACGGTGTGCCAATTTTCTGATTTGTCTTTTTTAATGTGATATAACTGCCATGGCAATATACAACCCACAACATACCATCACTACTTCATCAGTGAGTCAAAAGTAGCATTGGAGATCTTCAGTTTAAGTGGCTGCATGCCGCATGCATATATATGCGTATATATGTCACGAATGCAAGTGTCAAATTAAATGTGACCAGAATGAACTAAAATGGAAATAATTAATGTTGTTGTTGTTAAAATAGCTGAGGATATCATGAAGCCTTGTTCCAATAAAGAAATGTAAAACATACTTTTTACATATTTAAACTCAAAAACAGGTAAAAAAAATTACCCTAACAATCGAAGGGTTAAAAGTAAGCTACCTACAGTTGAAATGCAGTGACTTTCTATGGACTGGCTTGCAGTATAACATTCACCTTACTTACCCTAAGGGGTGTCGCTGTCTCAAATGTGGGTGTGAATTTGTAGACGCCTGTGTGTCTCTGTGTGAGCAGATTTAGTAGGCGGGCTCTCAGGTGGATCTGCAGGTATAGCCAGGTGTTAGAGCCAACCCTCCCTCCACAGACATAAAAAGATGCCTCTTCCGGCTCTCTGGTACCCGTCTCACCCTCCCTCCTTCAGTCCAGTCCGGTTGCAGTCCAGTTGCAGTCCAGTCCAGTCCAGTCCAGTCCAGTCCAGTCCAGTCATAGCCAAGTTCCATCTGAGCTGTGAGAGTCCAGTCCAGTGTGTCGACTGATCCAGCAGTGTGCAGGTGAAAGCCAAAGGTAATTCACTCAGAAACTTGTTTTCATAGCAGTGTTGCCAGATGGGAAATGTTGAATTATCGTATCGGAGGCTCAGAATTATCGTATTTGACGTGTAACTATCATACACAGCCAAAAAAGAGAAATCGCCCGCATAAAAAAGTTATTTCACAAAAAAAAAAGAAATCGTCTGTAGTGTAAGAAACAACCTTGTTTGAGACTCCTGTGTGATAAAAACGCATCATATTATGCTGCGTGGAGGCAGGAAACTTCCTGGAGCTTACGTAAATAAAAGCCTAAGGCCGCGCTCACACATGTGCGTCACGCATCGTCATCTTATCATCTGAGAATGGCCACTGGGGGCACCGTACTAATGCATTGTCAATGGAAGGTTGTTTGGTTTTTTGTCGTTGCCGTGTCTCAAGCTCAACCGCAGCCTGTATGCTCTTGAAGAGACACGGCAACGACAAAACACCAAACAACCTTGCATTGAGAATGCATTAGTACGGTGCCCCCAGTGGCCATTCTCAGACGATAAGATGATGATGCGTGACGCAGATGTCTGTACGGCGCCTAAAACTGGTCTGGAAAGACACGACTGGTGTTTTTATTGCTTTCAAGTACAGATCTAGGGTCAGATTGACTGGTTTACTGGCTTATTTTGAGAAGCCAAACCAGATCCCAGATCAGCAGCCATGGAATTGAGTGAATTCACGCACTTTTTGGCGATATGCCAAAATGATCGTACATTTGGGCATTTTTTTGAATTATTGATCGTACAGAGGGTCAAATTATGGTACAACACTGTTTCATAGTATGATCCCTGTAGGAGCTTAAATAATTGTGATTGTTGTTTTTATTTTGTTTGTTTTTTCCCACCCTTTGGTTAGATGTCTCGTGTCCTGAGCACCATTCATTATGTTTAACTCATGTCAGGTTGTGTCACAGGCAGCCAATGGGCATTCAGTGAGTGAAGGGGGGGGGGGGGGGGGGGGGGGTCAGACAGCCAATGAGCATTCAGTGAGTGAAGGGGTGTGAGCTATAGGCTCAGTATCGTCTGTTAACCGTTTACGTTTGACGTTTATGTCTATGTTTTTTGCCCACAGTTTCATTCAACTGCAGTAACTGTTTCAACATTTTTGGATCTTATCATTTATTGTTAATATATCATCTCAACAGCGAGAGGTTTTCTGGTTTTGTTAGGAGTTGCATGGAAAACGCCTCACACAGACAGTTCCTGACTCTTAGCGCTGCTTTGTGTGAAGAATTATTCCACTGAGATCGCAGCTCTCAATACGTATGAAATGACATTCCGTAGCTTGGAATGGCTGCCATGGAATGCAGCTCTGCAGGTCTTGAGAGCTGCATGCAGCACTTAAAGAGGTGGTGGGTGGTGCCATAGTTTTGTGCTTTTTATGTTTCGTATGTGTCTATGGAGTTGACACCAGGAGGCCAATTTCTGCCACACAGTTTTTCATATAGAGCATCGCAGCAGAAGTGGTTTACTGGGGTCACTTAAAATCGCCCATTCATTTTCCCCATAGACTTTTACAAAAATATGTTAAGCCTCGAATAAAGCCATCCAGGATGGCAGTGAATCATGACCATACAACCTTTGATCCTATGTGAAAACATATGTTAATATTACATTATTTGATACACTACATTTAATAAATACCCTTTGTTTAGCGATTTTCAAAATGTTTTTTTCATAGAAACAAAGGTTGTATGGTCATGATTCACTGCCATCCTGGATGGCTTGGTTCGAGGCTTAACATAATTGTTATAAATATTTTTGTAAAAGTCTATGGGGAAAATGAATGGGTGGTTTTTAAGTGACCCCAGTAAACCACTTCCGCTGCGATGCTCTATTACTCCTACAGATGTCCAAACATCAGATAAATCGCTTCACAGTATCTCTATAGACTTGTCAGGTTTTTCATATTCCATCATGATGATGAATTATTAACATGGCTGGTTCACAATATCCTACCTGACCTGGCGAAGACCTTTTCTCCGAGGAGCACTTTTTCTACTTTTATTTGGAACCTGTGCTGATAACGCTACGAAACAAGCTACATTTATGTTGTTTTACAGTGCTATGGACACATTAAAGGGATATTTCACTTTCATGTTGGGGACATTTTAATGTCTCATCAGGCTTTTGTGAACACCCTGTTTTTTCTAAGTCGCTTGATTCAGTATTTAGATATTTGATATTAAATGTACGTCTTTATGACCCTTATACTTCAACCTCCATTTTAACCATGTTAGATTCATTGAAAACCAGTGGTGTAAAGTAACTATTATACTGACATTTATTTTTTACAAGGGTTAATATTTTAGATAGGCATTAGAGAAAAGAAAATATGAGTGTTAAAATGTTTTCATTTACATTGTTTTAGTGATTTTAACGATTTTGATTTGCATGCATGCCCCCAGGTTGGGGGCATGCCCCCACCCACTGAAATCAAAATACTAAAATCACTAAAACGATAGAAAGCAGTAAATGAAAACATTTAACACTCATCTTTTCTTTTCTCTAATGACTACTAAATATGAACCCTTGTTGTAAAAAAACAAAGTTGTCCTTTAAGTACTGTACTTAAGTACAGTTTTAGGGTATTTGTACTTTACTTGAGTATTTCCAATTTTCAGTACTTTTACTTCTACTCCACTACATCTCAGAAGCAAATATTGTACTTTTACTCCACCACAATTATTTGAAAACTTACTAGTTACTTTGCAGAATGCAGATATAAATGATTATATTAAAAAACATACATTAATACATTAATCCATTTAGCCCTATGTTATACCTATGCTATTTGAAAATAGCCGATCTACAAGCTCATAACGCGTCACGATGTGACGTGTTGTGAGCTTGTAGATCTGCTATTTTCAAACATTTTGTACGTTTTCTTTTGGTACTTTAAGTATATTTTGACCCCAATACTTTCGTACTTGTATTAAGTACATTTTGAATTAAAGACTTTTCACTTGTAATGGAGTATTTCTATATTGCAGTATTGATACTTTTACTTTTAAAACATCTGAGCACTTTTTCCACCACTGTTGAAACAAGTTCTGCTACTTTTTCAGTTGTTTTAATGATTTATTTAAAGCTATACTGTGTAAGTTGCTCAACTGGTGGTCTGTAGCAGTATAGCAAACCGCGGTCGCGTTTGCTTTTTTCGTCCGTTTTTCGCTCGCGGACCGGGCCGTCAGACCACCGCGTCCGCCTCGCCTCACCGAGACGCTTTCAACGAGGTCTCCTGTGTCCTTCTACTAGCAGCGGTTGGGGAGTTACATGCTAGACTCCTCCAGTGTAAACACTGCAGTGTACTTCCTGAAGGCGTGTTTCCTAAACCCACCAGAGAGCCCGGCAGTGTATGTTCTGCGCTGTGATTGGCCGGCAGTGTATAACCCTCGCTGTGATTGGCCGGTAGTGTGATGACGCAATTTTTCCGCGAAAAACGGTCCCGGGCAGGGATCATAGAAAACATATAAAGAGAAGGCTTTAGAAGCTGAAAATAACGGAGTGGGGGTTCTAAAACTTTAGCGATTTAACAGCTAGGACCATTTTAAGATTTGTTTTATAAAAAAGGTTACATGGTATAACTTTAAAAAAAAATCAAATAAAAAAATTTAAAAAATAAACACGCTTAATCAAACAAAATATAGTTTGAAGTTACAATGGGTTTGTATAGGAAGGGGGCGTGTCTGATTAAAATGCGTATCAAATATCTAAATACTGAATCAAGCAACTTAATTAGTAAAACCGGGAAATCATCTGTGTCATTTTAGATTTTCACATTGGCCAATCTGAAATAGCAGATCTACAAGCTCGCAGCGTGGCACAAAGTGACGCGCTGCAAGCTTGTACATCTGCTATTCCTTTTTTATTTTTTGTATTGAAGAATCTACTGTTGGGAATCAGAAGGCATTTGTACAATCTGCCTCAGGTCTTTAATGGGTTAAAACTAATGCCTGGGGTTTCTCACTAAAGTCCAGTATTAAAATGACACCTGAAACATGTTAAAGTGAAATATCCCTTTAATTACAGGGCAGTCAGATTGAATTAGTGTCAGTACAAACATCTAGGTATTCTAACTGATCAGTTACAATTTTTATCTCACTTTGGAAACGTAGTTAAAGGTGCAGAAAGTGATATTTCTTCATTAAAATAAGTGTTAAACAGCTCTGTATAATGATAGCAGTCATTGTTACATTAGTTATAGAGCAGGGGTCTTCAACAGGGGGTCTGGGACCCCATGGGGGTCCTCAGAGACACTACAGGGGGGTCCGCCACATCTTTGTGTGATGGAGACTTATTAGGACTATATTTGTGTGTTGCCTCAGAGAACAGCATCGAGACCACCATGAACCCCAGGCTGACTCCAGACCAGCAGAGGGCGCTGTGCTCCCAGCTTGGTGGAGAGGTTTCTCTAAGGCTCCTCTACAAGGCTTCTGTCCATGGTTTCACTGGAGCAGCGTTCCACCAGAGATGTAACAACCAGAAGCCCACTGTGTCTGTGGGGTACAATACCTCTGGATACGTGTTTGGGGGATACACCACCGTAGCATGGGAAAATAGTGGAATATATGGAGACAACCGAGACGATGACAAGGCTTTTCTGTTCACCTTTAAGGGGGCAAATGTTATCAGATATCAGGTCACTGATCCCACTAGAGCAGTGCGCATGTACAGCAGCTGGGGTCCTTGTTTTGGAGGCTGTAGTTTGATTCTTGTTGATAATAACCAAGCTGTAGCGTACAGCCTTCCTAGTGGAGGTGGTTATGAATTCCCTGCTGCAGAAATGCATGGCAACGACCTGGATCTCACTGAATGTGAGGTTTACTCAGTGGAAGGTGAGTTCAAAACACACACTGGCACGCACAAACGCACACACACGCAAGCGCGCGCGCATGCACACATATACACACTAAACACACGCATAGGCATGAAGGGCATGCAGCACGCACACACACACACACACACACACACACACACACACACACACACACACACACAGGGGTGAGATGCCATGGGCTCGCGTGGGCTCGGCAAGCCCACGCTTATTTTGCTGCACGCACGCGCGCCTCATATGCACACACTATTGACACTAATTAACAATAAAAACAGCGTGTGCGCATGAATT
>NC_137826.1:57965208-57993374 GCF_963921795.1 Nannobrachium achirus
TAACACATCTGGTGCCAACCCGAGTTTCCCGAGTTTGAAAAGGTACCACCCCTGTGCCACCCAGAGTTTCCCGAGTTTGGGACGTTTTTTTTTTTTTTCAAGATTTTTTTTTTTTCAAAAAAGTTTTTTTGGACCTCCAGAAATGTATTAGGCATGATCGCGATCGCGAATTGCATGTTTAACCCCCATACCAACACATTCTTTCAAACATGGCAGCCATGTTTGTTTACATCTGAAGAAAACATAATGGCTCCTAAATCATGAATGCCTGAATGGATTTCCAAGCGGATTTTTTTGTTTGAAAGCTGTGAACAGTGTGCACACACGTGGTGCATCATCTAGGCATGGGCGTGCACGATCCGTGCACTATAAATTACATGGAAGTCTATGGAGACCCATGGCATCGCGGGACATTGAAGAGAAAAAATCATTGCAACTTAAGTGTTAACACAACGGAAGCCAAGGTTTCTAACATTTCTAGCTGTTCCGTGAAAACAATCAGATCTCTGCTTCCTGGGCGTTCTTTGCACCTTATTCAGAGATAAAGCTGTTTTTATGTTTCAGCATAGAATAGGATGTCAATGCAGCCTAGACGCACATTTCGCTTCTGTGTTGACGCTTTCATGTTATGACATATGGACCAGCGTCTCTCACAGGGTACACAGGACGGATGCAGCTGCATGTAACAAAGTTAACCCTTTGTCTCGTTGAGAGACGAGACAAACTGAGTTTTGGCACAGCGGCCTCTAGTGCCTTGTCTCGTTACTGAACGAGTTTGGCCCCTTGGGTGTTAAGAGTGAGTTAAGAACTTCAATCTATTTTTGTTTTTTTTCCGCTGGGAATGCAAACAGACTGCACCGCATGACGTAACTTCGCTAAACGCAACACTTCCGCTAGAAATCTTGCAACCAAGCGGAAGTCATGTCTTGCCCAGGGTGAGAACACCCTCTGTACAGGTGCCATGTGTGTGCCAGACTGCCAGTGTGCAAGCATAGACACACAGCCAGTATTAATGTGGTTAACAGCAGATAACTAGTGCACTATATATTAGGAGTGTAACGATACAGTAACTGAGTCGAAAAATTGATTATAATTTTCAACTGATCTACTATATCGTTTGCAAAAGCAAAATATTGTACCTTTTTTGGCTTGGTGTCGTATTGTATCGTTTTAACATGCAGATAATCGGTATCGAATTGTTTTGCAATGCAAATAATAGATTGTATGGAAACTAAGTATTTGTGCCTTGTATTGAGCAATTTTTAAGAGGGAAAATGTAAAAGAGGGGTTAATTACCTTTCCATTCCTTATAGCTACTCTTGTAAATGTGTGTATCTCTGTGTTCATGTCAAGGTGCGAGTTTGTCCATATGTGTTGAAATATAATGACCATGCATTTGCTTGAGAATCACAGTGTTTACTTATTTACATCCATAATAACCGATTTTTCCCTTAAAAACATGAACTATTGACAAGTTTCACACAAATTTAATTTCTTTGCTAAATAGTTTACTATATCGATTTTAAATCATTGTATCGAATGGTATCGTATCACCATGAATGAACCAATATCGTCCATGTATCGTATCGTCAACCATGTATCGTGATGCGTATCGTTTCGTTGTTAAAATGTATCGTTACACCCCTACTATGTATATATGACATATATATTCTTTTTAACCTGAACTGGAAAACAAACACTTTTAACAAAGCCTCTCTGACATCACTTCCTGTTTCCTGTCCCTGCAGATATTGACGAGTGTGCAGAACCGGGGCTGCGCATCAATCCGTGTAAGAACGCCCGCTGTGTCAACACCATGGGTTCATTCAAGTGCTACTGCAAGCATGGCTTTGTGCCGCGCGGCGCCCCAACATGTGTGTCCGACCCCGGACCCGATAGCACCCCTCGGACCCACCCCGGACCCCATAGCACCCCTCGGACCCACCCCGGACCCCATAGCACCCCTCGGACCCCGGACCCGACCCGGACCCCATAGCACCCCTCACACCCCGGACCCGACCCGACCCCATAGCACCCCTCACACCCAGAACCCACCCAAACCCACCCAGGACCCTATAGCAGTGTTTCTCAACCTTTTCTTCTGCATGGGCACACTTTTCATGTCCCAAGAATCCATGGGCACACCAACATAATACGGGGGTGGTAAATATTATCGTCACTGTCGGTCAGAAACCTTGTTTTTGAAATTTCCAGGTTTCAAATTTGTACGTTTCTTCGCAAAGTAAAGCCCTGCTTCATCATGCAAGGCTGTCGCACAACAGTAGTGAAAACAGCAGATCTACAAGCACACAAACGCCTCGCACCGCGAGGCGTTGTGTGCTTGTAGATCAGCTGTTTTCACTAGTTTAAATCATTTTAAAATGATAAATACAATACCTGGTTTTCAAGCAGTTTCAAGGGGCACACTTGACCCTTCTTAGGGCACACCAAAGGTCCCAGGCACAGTGGTTGAGAAACACTGCCCTCTAGCACCCAGGGACGTGCTGGGCCCCTGATTCAGCCCGGGAAAAAGAGTTGTAGAGGCCCCTCATTGCGCGCTATAGAGAGATCTCTCTCTATAGCAGCTGCTGCTACTCAAAGATTTGCCATTTCAGATCATGACAAGTGACAAGCCAGTGGGCCAATTACATGAGTTATATTTCGTCATTGTCGGGTGGAAACCTTGTATGTCCAAAACCATTTAAAAAATCATTTAAACTAGTGAAAACAGCCGATCTACAACGCCTCGCACTGCGAGGCGTTGTGTGCTTGTAGATCTGCTGTTTTCACTAATTTTGTGCGACAGCCTTGTAAATGGTAAATGGTAAATGGTGCATTTATATAGCGCTTTTAATCCAAAGCGCTTTACATAGATTGTGCATTACATTCACCCATTCACACACACATTCATACACCGGTGGTGGAGGTAGCCATGCAAGGCACCAACCTACTCACCGGAGGCAATTAGGGGTTCAGAGTCTTGCCCAAGGACCCTTCGACATTAACTCAGGGGGAGCCCGATTCGAACTGGGAACCCTTCGGGATTTATACCCTTTGTGCTCTAATTCCAGTTTCTCTACCCCTGAGCTATGCCGTATGAGGAAGCAGGGCTTTGCTTTGCAAAAAAATGTACACATTTGAAACTAGGAGATACAAGCTTTCTGCCCAGACAGTGACGATTTACTTTGTTGGCCGCCCAGCCCCCCCAAAATGTAACGAAGGCCGACATTTTATTTTGTATATTTTTTCCTAATGGCCGTCCTGGACCGGCCGGAATGAACCGGCCGTTCGGAGTTGTCCTGCTTTTCCCAATGGCCAGCACGTCCCTGATAGCACCCCCACACCCAGAACCCACCCAGAACCCACCCAGAACCCCATAGCACCCCCACACCCAGAACCCACCCAGAACCAACCCAGAACCCCATAGCACCCCTCACAACCGTGACCATGTGATCGTGCGTGCGTGTGTGTGTGTGTGCGTGCGTGTGTGCGTGTGTGTGTGTGTGTGACCGTGTGATCGTGCGTGTGTGCGTGTGAGCGTGTGCACAAGTGTGCCCAACTCTCAAGCCTAAAGCGTATAAAAAGCCTGCTCCTGAAACGTGGTGTCTTGGTGCGAGCCAAGGTAATATTATTCAAAATGTCCCGTTTGCGCCGATGTACAAAATGTAATATTTTCATTCCCTACAACACGTTTAGGCCTGACGTTTGGATAAATAAATCAACACAGACAAAGGCATAGGTTTGGTTTGTTACATGTTCTTGTAATTATATTATTATTATTATTTGTTTTAAATGTGCGTTTTGTGAAGTTGCTGAGTCAGGTCCGTATCTTGTTGATCTTCAGTCCCTAATGTTCAATGTTTCCTTCATTTCTGTGAGGAAGTGAGTGTCGAGGGAGTCATTCTTTGTTGTAAACTGCGTGACGCAGAATTATAGTGCTGGTGCCATGATTTCCCCCCCTATAAAACATGATTATCTACTATTATGATTATACTAGGAGGAAGAATTTTTTCCAAAAAAGTGTACAGAAAGAGTTAAAATTATGTTTTTATGTGGCCACACCCACCAGTTCATTGGTATGCGTGGTTGTCATGGTGGGTGGTGACCCAGCTGAAGTTAGCCACACCCACATGTGTTGGGTGAATGGTAATTAGGGGAGGAGTTGATTCTATGATGTAATAAGTATGGGTGTTTTTGGAACGTCAAGTCTGACCCAGCAGGTCCCAGCTAAAAACCCAAATAAAAAGAGAATGCATAATTGCTCATAACAACCACACCAGGGGGTCTAATGAAGTACTGTCAACCTCCTAGACCTAGACACATGAAAACCAGAAAAAGTACAAAACTATGGCACCGCCTCTTTAACCCTCTAGAGCCCACTGTTGTAATATTACAACGTTTGTATTTTATCCAAAAAAGGTTTTAATCATTTTATTTTAGCTCCCCCTACCACCTAAACATCACCATTGGCCACAATATTTGCATATAAATACCCCCCACAGGGGCTGACATTCACACCCGCCACACCCGCTGACATTCCAGAGTTTTGACGAACAACATCTCACTTTTTCATGGAAGCTATTCCTCACAAAAACATAAGTAAAATGCCTGTACTATTTCTTTTGGTGATCATTAGAATGTCTAGAACATGTACATATGTTATTATTGTGAACAAATATCCCCCAAATGTAAATTAGAGCATGATTTATGGCTATAAAACCTTACAAAACATTTTTTTTTAAACATTACATTTTCCTCTGATTAAGACTCCTACAACACCATCATTTTTTTATTTCAAGTATTTCTATTTTTGGGCCTTAGAGGGTTCAATGTTGATGCTGCGACGCAGCGTACAGCTGAGAATGACTCTGTGTTTAGAGGGAATACCACTCATTTAATACTTCAACTGGCTTTAAGCATTCTGTCCACAACATCCCTGATCTCCTGAACACCAACCACTGTCTCCCAACGCCACACACTAATAACATGTCTAGTCTGGAGTCTGTTCATGTTAAAGTGATCTCCTGAACACCAACGCCACACACTAACAACACGTCTAGTCTGGAGTCTGTTCATGTTAAAGTGATCTCCTGAACACCAACCACTGTCTCCCAACGCCACACACTAACAACACGTCTAGTCTGGAGTCTGTTCATGTTAAAGTGTCTCTGTGGCTTTTTTATTTATATATATCCAAAGGAAATGTATTTTAATATATTATTATTAGTGCTATGAAAGGTAAAAAAAAATCCTAAATTCTCCAGCATTTGCAGCAGCGTCCATAGTTCTGCGAGTACTGGGAGAAAATCTTGATAGTCCGAGGTCCTGTTAGTCCGAGTAAGGTTAGGTTAGGTTTAGGGTTAGCATTTACCAGGTTAGCATTCACCAGCATTCACCAGGTAGCATTCACCAGCCTGGGACTAATGACACATCAGAACAACGTTACGCGCCTGTTCACTGGCTGCTCAGCCAGCTTCATCTCAAGTGACATCACAGGTTATTTCGGTCCCTGGTTGTCTCTCTCTACCTGCAAACTAAAACGGACCCTTCTCTAAGCCCCCCCCCCCTTATCTAAGCCCTTCCCACTTCGCTAAGCCCCTCCCCAACCCCTCCTTGTCCAATGTCTTGCTAAACGTGCAGAATCAAAACAAGCCAGACCCAGCAGCCGTCAACACATTAGCATCAGCATCAGAAACACTGCAGATTTGTACATTAATTAGCTGTATATGATATGTTACGATTACCGCCATTGTAACTTTCCCAACGTTAAGCTGTCTGTCAGTTTAAGTGCAGATTTTAGCCTGGGAAAAGGGGTGGAAAAATTCACCCCCCAAACGTTTTAGCAGTTTAGCAGCGGTTGCTAAGCTAGCATTGGACAATCGCTTTTGGGGAGGGGCTTAGCGAAGGATCAATTGTAGTGATGAAAGAAGTTTGTGTTATTTTGAATAACTTTCACAGTAAAAGTCTTGCTTCACAATTATACATGAGTCAAATTATAAAAGTATTGGCATCAAAATAAATGCACTTACATTATCATCATACCTTTAGAAGTAGAATGAATGGCCTGTACAAATACAGTTACCTCCTACTGCCACTTGGGGCATCTCTCTCCAGTCCAGTGCAGCTTTGAAATCATTTAGGGGCCATAATTTGATTATGCAGCAGCATATTTAGGTACTATCTGTGCATGTGTCTCTCCCAGTAGCAACAAAACATTCATGGTTCATTAAGGTCCTTACACACCAGGAGAACAAACAATCGGAAAATGTATCAGTGAATGTTTTCCACCAATCTATTAATTTGGTGATCATGCCCCATTCAAACGTTGATGCTTTTAGAAAAGTATTGCTTTATCGTTGCGTAACGTTGGCATTCCATGTGGATGAACTCATGACACAAACAGGTTTGTCATTGTCACCAGAGACAGCCATGATACTTTAAAAAAGATTGCATGCTCACACGGTACTGAAATATTGTGATAACAGTGTTACATGTTACTGTAACATTGTGATAACAGTGTTACATGTTACTGTAACATTGTGATAACAGTGTTACATGTTACTGTAACATTGTGATAACAGTGTTACATGTTACTGTAACATTGTGATAACAGTGCCCACCAAACCTTATTTATGTTGAGCTTTTAAATGTAGTGGTATTTTCCTTTAAATCCACACTTATTTTTACATCCTTTTTTTATTGTGTAACTCTTGAGTGGACGTCGTCTGTCTCTGCAATATCTTTCTATGAACTATAATGTTGTTTTAATAACATGTATTAGTCATTTGTATTTCTTGTACAGTGTGTTCAGTGGAATATGATTGTTGTTAAAGCCATGCCTATGATGATGACGTGTCCCTGTATTGTCTTTGATGTATAGTATTATTGGGAACCTGAACGTTTTGTTTAATTATTGGACATTTGCACCTAACGTGGACATTTCTTTTTTTAATGCTCGTCAGAACATGCCTGGTGATGAATCAAAAAGGAATGTTTACTAAATGTTTTTTGAAGATTGATTGAGGAAGAAAAGAAAATGACATTTGTTTTGTTTGTTTGTTTTGTTGTTTTTTATAAAATTGATGCGTCCACAAAACCAAAGAAGCTCTCGAGATAAGACCAATTTTAATAAAAATGTCAAACGTCCACTGTGTGTGTGTGTGTGTGTGTGTGTGTGTGTGTGTGTGTGTGTGTGTGTGTGTGTGTGTGTGTGTGTGTGTGTGTGTGTGTGTGTGTGTGTGAAATCAAAGGAAACATGATCATAAATGAATGTCAAATATTCCTATGATGAGCAGAGTAATGTACACCTCATACCTAATGAGGTGAATGGTGATGTAACAAGGTCTAATTGTCTATATATTCAGAGTAACACAATTTATATAGGCCACCTATAGCTTCACAATAAAGGTATGCCTGTCCTGTCCTGTCCTGTCCTGTCCTGTCCTGTCCTGTCCTGTCCAGCTCAGCCCATAGCTCTTGACAAGCTGCAAATTGCAACTCTATAGATTTATTTTTCAATAAGTTGAATCTAGATCTAGATCTTCAGGGTGGATACTCCAACCACTAGACCACTGAGGTGGGAAATATTCTTTACCTGGTTGTTGAAACACTTTAATCCAGTGGTGCCCACACTTTTTTGACGTGAGATCTACTTATAAAATGACTATCTCAACATGATCTACCCATCCAACATGTTTTAGCTGAGGGCCTGAGGGGGACTTTGGAATAGCAGCACTGGCGTTACATTTTAGACAAACACACTTACTGAAATTTCTTCATCCCATTCTTTATGGAAGTGGTAGGTTTTGGGGTTCTTTGTAATGCTACTGACTCTTGAACAAAGTATTGCATTGGAGGTTTGCCTTCCTTAGAAGCCATGAAGGAAGCTGACAGGCCCTTCTTGATGTCATATTGAATATTCTTTTTATATTTTAATTATATATATTATTAGTTGATAATTGATCAACTTTTCCATTCTGAAATGTGATTCATTTGAACTGGGAGCAACACAGAAAATCAAGATCACAAAGACTTGACTGTCACACCTTAAAAAGATTTGCACCTCAAAAAACAAAAACGAATAAAAACAGAATTATCAACAACGCGTGCGCGCGCGCGTGCGTGCGTGCGTGCGTGCGTGCGTGCGTGCGTGCGTGCGTGCGTGCGTGCGTGCGTGTGTGTGTGTGTGTGTGCGCACGCGCGCATGTGTGTGTTTGCGTGCGCGCGCACATGCGTGCGAGCATAGATTCACGCCCACAAGTAAAGGTGGTTGCACACTGCTGCGTTTTTCGGGCCGAATATCGGAGTGAATTTCGGAACACGCAAATAAAAAAATCAACCTCACGTTATGTCAGTCACGTTTGCACACTGCCGCCCGTTTCGCGCACCACTCGTTCCTTTGCTCTCTCTATCTCTCTCTCTCTCCTTGCCCTGAAAAACGCATTTCGCAACGAAAAACGCAGCAGTGTGCAACCAGCTTAAGACAGAGGCCCCACGAACGGTGTAGGTCTATTGCAGGCAACTGTCAATGCAATCCTTATGAGAGGCAATGAGGCATCGTAAAATACAATACTTTCATTGGTTGAATATGGAGGTTGTAGGGATTATTATTAGATCTTATACGGTGTGCCAATTTTCTGATTTGTCTTTTTTAATGTGATATAACTGCCATGGCAATATACAACCCACAACATACCATCACTACTTCATCAGTGAGTCAAAAGTTCCATTGGAAATCTTCAGTTTAAGTGGCTGCATGCCGCATGCATATATATGCGTATATATGTCACGAATGCAAGTGTCAAATTAAATGTGACCAGAATGAACTAAAATGGAAATAATTAATGTTGTTGTTGTTAAAATAGCTGTTTCTGAGGATATCATGAAGCCTTGTTCCAATAAAGAAATGTAAAACATACTTTTTACATATTTAAACTCAAAAACAGGTAAAAAAAAAATTACCCTAACAATCGAAGGGTTAAAAGTAAGCTACCTACAGTTGAAATGCAGTGACTTTCTATGGACTGGCGTGCAGTATAACATTCACCTTACTTACCCTAAGGGGTGTCGCTGTCTCAAATATGGGTGTGAATTTGTAGACGCCTGTGTGTCTCTGTGTGAACAGATTTAGTAGGCGGGCTCTCAGGTGGATCTGCAGGTATAGCCAGGTGTTAGAGCCAACCCTCCCTCCACAGACATAAAAAGATGCCTCTTCCGGCTCTCTGGTACCCGTCTCACCCTCCCTCCTTCAGTCCAGTCCGGTTGCAGTCCAGTTGCAGTCCAGTCCAGTCCAGTCCAGTCCAGTCATAGCCAGGTTCCATCAGAGCTGTGAGAGTCCAGTCCAGTGTGTCGACTGATCCAGCAGTGTGCAGGTGAAAGCCAAAGGTAATTCACTCAGAAACTTGTTTTCATAGCAGTGTTGCCAGATGGGAAATGTTGAATTATCGTATCGGAGGCTCAGAATTATCGTATTTGACATGTAACTATCATACACAGCCAAAAAAGAGAAATCGCCCGCATAAAAAAGTTATTTCACAAAAAAAAAGAAATCGTCTGTAGTGTAAGAAACAACCTTGTTTGAGACTCCTGTGTGATAAAAACGCATCATATTATGCTGCGTGGAGGCAGGAAACTTCCTGGAGCTTACGTAAATAAAAGCCTAAGGCCGCGCTCACACATGTGCGTCACGCATCGTCATCTTATCATCTGAGAATGGCCACTGGGGGCGCCGTACTAATGCATTGTCAATGGAAGGTTGTTTGTTTTTTTGTCGTTGCCGTGTCTCAAGCTCAACCGCAGCCTGTATGCTCTTGAAGAGACACGGCAACGACAAAACACCAAACAACCTTGCATTGAGAATGCATTAGTACGGCGCCCCCAGTGGCCATTCTCAGACGATAAGATGATGATGCGTGACGCAGATGTCTGTACGGCGCCTAAAACTGGTCTGGAAAGACACGACTGGTGTTTTTATTGCTTTCAAGTACAGATCTAGGGTCAGATTGACTGGTTTACTGGCTTATTTTGAGAAGCCAAACCAGATCCCAGATCAGCAGCCATGGAATTGAGTGAATTCACGCACTTTTTGGCGATATGCCAAAATGATCGTACATTTGGGCATTTTTTTGAATTATTGATCGTACATCGTACAGAGGGTCAAATTATGGTACAACACTGTTTCATAGTATGATCCCTGTAGGAGCTTAAATAATTGTGATTGTTGTTTTTATTTTGTTTGTTTTTTCCCACCCTTTGGTTAGATGTCTCGTGTCCTGAGCACCGTTCATTATGTTTAGTTCATGTCAGGTTGTGTCACAGGCAGCCAATGGGCATTCAGTGAGTGAAGGGGGGGGGGGGGGGGGGGGGGGGGGGTCAGACAGCCAATGAGCATTCAGTGAGTGAAGGGGTGTGAGCTATAGGCTCAGTATCGTCTGGTAACCGTTTACGTTTGACGTTTATGTCTATGTTTTTTGCCCACAGTTTCATTCAACTGCAGTAACTGTTTCAACATTTTTGGATCTTATCATTTATTGTTAATATATCATCTCAACAGCGAGAGGTTTTCTGGTTTTGTTAGGAGTTGCATGGAAAACGCCTCACACAGACAGTTCCTGACTCTTAGCGCTGCTTTGTGTGAAGAATTATTCCACTGAGATCGCAGCTCTCAATACATATGAAATGACATTCCGTAGCTTGGAATGGCTGCCATGGAATGCAGCTCTGCAGGTCTTGAGAGCTGCATGCAGCACTTAAAGAGGTGGTGGGTGGTGCCATAGTTTTGTGCTTTTTATGTTTCGTATGTGTCTATGGAGTTGACACCAGGAGGCCAATTTCTGCCACACAGTTTTTCATATAGAGCATCGCAGCAGAAGTGGTTTACTGGGGTCACTTAAAATCGCCCATTCATTTTCCCCATAGACTTTTACAAAAATATGTTAAGCCTCGAATAAAGCCATCCAGGATGGCAGTGAATCATGACCATACAACCTTTGATCCTATGTGAAAACATATGTTAATATTACATTATTTGATACACTACATTTAATAAATACCCTTTGTTTAGCGATTTTCAAAATGTTTTTTTCATAGAAACAAAGGTTGTATGGTCATGATTCACTGCCATCCTGGATGGCTTGGTTCGAGGCTTAACATAATTGTTATAAATATTTTTGTAAAAGTCTATGGGGAAAATGAATGGGTGGTTTTTAAGTGACCCCAGTAAACCACTTCCGCTGCGATGCTCTATTACTCCTACAGATGTCCAAACATCAGATAAATCGCTTCACAGTATCTCTATAGACTTGTCAGGTTTTTCATATTCCATCATGATGATGAATTATTAACATGGCTGGTTCACAATATCCTACCTGACCTGGCGAAGACCTTTTCTCCGAGGAGCACTTTTTCTACTTTTATTTGGAACCTGTGCTGATAACGCTACGAAACAAGCTACATTTATGTTGTTTTACAGTGCTATGGACACATTAAAGGGATATTTCACTTTCATGTTGGGGACATTTTAATGTCTCATCAGGCTTTTGTGAACACCCTGTTTTTTCTAAGTCGCTTGATTCAGTATTTAGATATTTGATATTAAATGTACGTCTTTATGACCCTTATACTTCAACCTCCATTTTAACCATGTTAGATTCATTGAAAACCAGTGGTGTAAAGTAACTATTATACTGACATTTATTTTTTACAAGGGTTAATATTTTAGATAGGCATTAGAGAAAAGAAAATATGAGTGTTAAAATGTTTTCATTTACATTGTTTTAGTGATTTTAACGATTTTGATTTGCATGCATGCCCCCAGGTTGGGGGCATGCCCCCACCCACTGAAATCAAAATACTAAAATCACTAAAACGATAGAAAGCAGTAAATGAAAACATTTAACACCCACCTTTTCTTTTCTCTAATGCCTACTAAATATGAACCCTTGTTGTAAAAAAACAAAGTTGTCCTTTAAGTACTGTACTTAAGTACAGTTTTAGGGTATTTGTACTTTACTTGAGTATTTCCAATTTTCAGTACTTTTACTTCTACTCCACTACATCTCAGAAGCAAATATTGTACTTTTACTCCACCACAATTATTTGAAAACTTACTAGTTACTTTGCAGAATGCAGATATAAATGATTATATTAAAAAACATACATTAATCCATTTAGCCCTATGTTATACCTATGCTATTTGAAAATAGCCGATCTACAAGCTCACAACGCGTCACGATGTGACGTGTTGTGAGCTTGTAGATCTGCTATTTTCAAACATTTTGTATGTTTTCTTTTGGTACTTTAAGTATATTTTGACCCCAATACTTTCGTACTTGTATTAAGTACATTTTGAATTAAAGACTTTTCACTTGTAATGGAGTATTTCTATATTGCAGTATTGATACTTTTACTTTTAAAACATCTGAGCACTTTTTCCACCACTGTTGAAACAAGTTCTGCTACTTTTTCAGTTGTTTTAATGATTTATTTAAAGCTATACTGTGTAAGTTGCTCAACTGGTGGTCTGTAGCAGTATAGCAAACCGCGGTCGCGTTTGCTTTTTTCGTCCGTTTTTCGCTCGCGGACCGGGCCGTTAGACCACCGCGTCCGCCTCGCCTCACCGAGACGCTTTCAATGAGGTCTCCCGTGTCCTTCTATGAGCAGCGGTTGGGGAGTATATACCTCTACAAGCTCGCAGCGTGGCACAAAGTGACGCGCTGCGAGCTTGTACATCTGCTATTCATTTTTTTTTTTTTTGTATTGAAGAATCTACTGTTGGGAATCAGAAGGCATTTGTACAATCAGCCTCTGGTCTTTAAAGGGTTAAACATAATGCCTGGGGTTTCTCACTAAAGTCCAGTATTAAAATGACACCTGAAACATGTTAAAGTGAAATATGCCTTTAATTACAGGGCAGTCAGATTGAATTAGTGTCAGTACAAACATCTAGGTATTCTAACTGATCATTTACAATTTTTATCTCACTTTGGAAACGTAGTTAAAGGTGCAGAAAGTGATATTTCTTCATTAAAATAAGTGTTAAACAGCTCTATATAATGATAGCAGTCATTGTTACATTAGTTATAGAGCAGGGGTCTTCAACAGGGGGTCTGGGACCCCATGGGGGTCCTCAGAGACACTACAGGGGGGTCCGCCACATCTTTGTGTGATGGAGACTTATTAGGACTATATGTGTGTGTTGCATCAGAGAACAGCATCGAGACCACCATGAACGCCAGGCTGACTCCAGACCAGCAGAGGGCGCTGTGCTCCCAGCTTGGTGGAGAGGTTTCTCTAAGGCTCCTCTACAAGGCTTCTGTCCATGGTTTCACTGGAGCAGCGTTCCACCAGAGATGTGACAACCAGAAGCCCACTGTTTCTGTGGGGTACAATACCTCTGGATACGTGTTTGGGGGATACACCACCGTAGCATGGGGAAATGGTGGAGATGGAGAATACCGAAACGATGACAAGGCTTTTCTGTTCACCTTTAAGGGGGCAAATGTTATCAGATATCAGGTCACTGATCCCACTGGAGCAGTGTGCATGTCCAGCAGCTGTGGTCCTTGTTTTGGATACGGTAGTTTGATTCTTGTTTATCATAACAAAGCTGTAGCGTACAGCCATCCTAGTGGACAGGGTTATGAATTCCCTGCTGCAGAAATGCATGGCGACGACCTGAAGCTCAGTGAATGTGAGGTTTACACAGTGGAAGGTGAGTTCAAAACACACACTCGCACGCACAAACGCACACACACGCAAGCGCGCGCGCATGCACACATATACACACACGCATAGGCATGAAGGGCATGCAGCACGCACACACACACACACACACACACACACACAGGGGTGAGATGCCATGGGCTCGCGTGGGCTCGGCAAGCCCACGCTTATTTTGCTGCACGCACGCGCGCCTCATATGCACACACTATTGACACTAATTAACAATAAAAACAGCGTGTGCGCATGACGTCATGAATTTAGAGGACCCACACTTCTAAAATCCATATCACACCACTGCACACACACACACACACACACACACACACACACACACACACACACACACACCTACACACACACACCAGCACACACACGCACGCAACACGCACGCACGCACGCGCGCGCGCGCACACACACACACACACACACACACACACACACACACACACACACACACACACACACACACACACAAACCCAGGGGTTTTCAAAGTGGGTGCCGTGACGGGGTGCTGCGAGATTGCCCTGAGCGAGAAAAACATTGGGAACCCCTGTACTAACGCACGCACGCACACACACACACACACACACACACACAGTGCAAACATGATGTTTAATTGTTTTAGTATTTATTTATATTACTTTTACCGTCTATCATGTTGTTCTGACTGTGGAGATTTGTGGTGTCAGTCAAATAACAAACATTTAGTTGAGTTTAGGGTTGCTCTCTGAAAATAGCCGATCTACAAGCTCACAACACTAGTCCCTCCCTGACATTTTTGTCTTGTAATTTGTTGATGACATTTTACAGTATATTTAGTCTTATAGTTTTAGTCATCATAGCTTTGTTTTCATGTAGTTTTCATTTATTAAAACTAGAATTGACATGTCAATATTAAGCTGTGTTGACTTTTCTTTAGCATAACAAATAATATTAATGTTGGCTACACCAATATGTACTTGACTGTTCTGCATTTCTGTCTAATAAATTATTTGATCAATCAATTTACTAAGCTATAATCGCGACCCACCCGTGGGTCAAACATCTTGTACTTTTACTTTAGGCGTTCTGTCCTCTGTATTAAAACTACTATTCTCTTCTACGGTATAAAACATTATTGATTACTTAATGGCTGTTGGTTTTTTATATTGTGGCACGTTTAATTGATCATATCGTGTAATAGTGTCTCTACCAGGCGATTGAACACTAGAGTGCATATGCAAACATGTTTATTTTTAACAATATATTTATTGGATTTTCTTTTTCTCATAGATATTACAACAGTTATCATTAGGCTACATTACTTTTTTATACAAAAGAAAAACAAAGAAAACAATGACATGACAGAACAGTACAAAATCACACAAAAGCACCACTACCCCCCCCCCCCCCCCCCCCCCCCATACATGCACACACTCCCACATCCCACCATCAATAATAGTAATTATCTTAAATATTTCCATCAACCTTATTACTTGATTTCCCTGCCCTCCATTGATTCTTCTGCTCGGTAAGTTACAGAATACCGTAAGCCAGGGGTCTTCAACAGGGTGTCCGGGACCCCTAGGGGGTCCTCAGAGTTACTACAGGGGGTCCTCCAAATCTTTGTGTGATAGGAACTCCCCCCCCTTTCTTATATCAACCACTTGAACCCTATAGTGTCCATATTCTGAGAACTTCAGCCAAAAATAGCAGATCTAAAACGTCTCGCGCTGCCAGGCATTGTGAGCTTGTAGGTCGGCTATTTTCAGCAAAGAGCTTTGGAGGGGGAAAAGAGCAGACCAAGTACTGTGAAAGGTCAAGTTCATTAAGTATTGACTGTTCAAGTGGTTAAATATCTGAAAACACACATTAGTGTGACCAAGGCCCAGAAACAGGAAGCCAGACAACGCCACTCTGGGAATTTCACCCAAAGAATACCATATAGACCATGTATATTGAATACCCAATCACAGGTTTAGTAAAGGAGATGAGCAGAGAATACCATATAGACCATGTATATTGAATACCCAATCACAGGTTTAGTAAAGGAGATGAGCAGAGACGTGTGTTTCCAGTTTATAATAAACAATCGTTTTATTTATAGTTCAAGTCAGAATGGATGTACTCCAGACTTCAAACTGGAAGAGGTCATGAGGTTAGGAATATATTTATTTAATTTACAAAACACTATTTAAAAGAGATTATGAAATGTATCAAAATGCATCATGGGTTAAAATGACAATAGCCTACTACCAGTAGCCAGGGGTACCAAGGGTGTCCTGGCACACAGGAGGAGGCAGGAAGGCCACCAATACCAAACTATACCCAGGATTGAAATGGGCTTATTGGCTATAGTCTGTTTTATAACCCAGGATATAAAATACCTGAGCTCAGAACAGTGTTGATTTTGTCGACTGAAACTATCACCAAAACTGTCAGGGAGGGACTAGTGGAGAAGAGATCCAGTAGAACTAAGAGACAAGTCATTTTATGCTTGGTTGCGCTGGGGTGTTGTACTCTGAAAATAGTAGATCTACAAACGCGACGCGTTGTGAGCTTGTAGATCTGCTATTTTCAGTATGTAACCAAGTGTAAAATCAGCCACACCTTCACGGCACGCCAAAATGTAGATTTGGTCGACTACAATCTCATGATATTTAGTCGACTAAAACGAGACTAAATCTAAAACCTTTCAGGTGATTAAAATATGATTCAAACTAAATGGAATTTTACTCAAAAGACTATGACTAAATCTAAATCAACACTAGCTCAGAATGTCCCTCTATTCCAGACTGCATTTAGCTACGACTGTGACTGCGTGTTTGACACTGTGTTGATTGACTTAACAACTTAACTGTTAGGTAATATTAGCTAACATGTTTGTTTTGATTTTTACAGCCAAACCCAAAGCAGTGACACCATCTGTCCCAGGTGAGTGCAGTTTGAAGTCTGTCGACTTTATGTACTGAAATACTTTATTAAACAAACTTTTAAACTAGCTGTTGTATATGTGAGCGGTAGCAACAAAGTGCTCAACTCCAGTACTTGAGTCAAAGTAAATATAGGCCTACTCCTGGTGAAATATTAATTAACTACAAGTGAAAGTTACTGTCAAATTCAAATTCAAATTTGTACTCCCCAAAAAGGTCAAA
The DNA here is from genome assembly GCF_963921795.1 of Nannobrachium achirus. Classification (NCBI taxonomy): domain Eukaryota; kingdom Metazoa; phylum Chordata; class Actinopteri; order Myctophiformes; family Myctophidae; genus Nannobrachium; species Nannobrachium achirus. Next base: position 57,982,066 of record NC_137826.1, read on the forward strand.
GGTTTTTCAAAAATATTTAAATATAGTGAAAATAGCAGATACGTTGGCAGACTAGGCACACAACACATCACAACATGACGCTTTGTGAGCTTGTAGATCTGCTATTTTTAATATATTTGAAAAAGTAGGTAATTCATTTTAATGCACTTTTTCACTAGAAATGTAGTGGAGTCAAAAGTTTAATTACAGTCCCGTATACGTCCCGGTGGACCGGGGGAGATACTAGACTTTTGAAGCCATCAGGCTGAGGCAGTGAGCCCGCTTCAGGTCCACGTAGAACTCTCTGACAGCAAGGCTGAGCCCGCTTCAGGTCCACGTAGAACTCTCTGACAGCAAGGCTGAGCCCGCTTCAGGTCCACGTAGAACTCTCTGACAGCAAGGCTGAGCCCGCTTCAGGTCCACATAGAACTCTCTGACAGCAAGGCTGAGCCCGCTTCAGGTCCACATAGAACTCTCTGACAGCAAGGCTGAGCCCGCTTCAGGTCCACGTAGAACTCTCTGACAGCAAGGCTGAGCCCGCTTCAGGTCCACATAGAACTCTCTGACAGCAAGGCTGAGCCCGCTTCAGGTCCACGTAGAACTCTCTGACAGCAAGGCTGAGCCCGCTTCAGGTCCACATAGAACTCTCTGACAGCAAGGCTGAGCCCGCTTCGGGTCCACGTAGAACTCTCTGACAGCAAGGCTGAGCCCGCTTCAGGTCCACATAGAACTCTCTGACAGCAAGGCTGAGCCCGCTTCGGGTCCACGTAGAACTCTCTGACAGCAAGGCTGAGCCCGCTTCAGGTCCACGTAGAACTCTCTGACAGCAAGGCTGAGCCCGCTTCAGGTCCACGTAGAACTCTCTGACAGCAAGGCTGAGCCCGCTTCAGGTCCACATAGAACTCTCTGACAGCAAGGCTGAGCCCGCTTCAGGTCCACGTAGAACTCTCTGACAGCAAGGCTGAGCCCGCTTCAGGTCCACGTAGAACTCTCTGACAGCAAGGCTGACTTCTTTTCTCGGTCCTGTCCTGTCCCGCGGCACAGTGGCGGTCCGGAGCATCACCTGCATCCCTTGAGGGGCCACAGCCCCCCTCCATGTAGCCCGGGAAATTAGTATAACAATCGTTCACTTTGTGATACAAGCACCACATTTTGCACAAAGTTTCCTCTGGACCTACTTTTCGCAAAAAGCACGTTAGCCACTCAATTTATTTAAAAAAGGGTTGGGGTCCCATTGACTTTCTATACAGTAAAATAATACAACAAAATTAATCTGTTTTAAGTAGCAAGTGAGGGGTCAAACTAGGGGTTCTTCATGATCCTGAATCCAATGCAAGCATTTGTTTTGCACAAAAAACATTCCTCGGGCTAAAAAAAGGGCTCACAAAACTATGGTTTAATGATGAGTCATCACTTTTCACATTAGTGAAGAGTAGTTTTCAGCTTTTCACAGGCCATTTTTAGCCCAAGGAATGTTTTTTGTGCAAAACAAATGCTTGCATTGGATTCAGGATCATGAAAAACCCCTAGTTTGACCCCTCACTTGCTACTTAAAGCTGATTTATGTTTTTGTATTATTTTACTGTATAGAAAGTCAATGGGACCCCAACCCTTTTTTAAATAAATTGAGTGGCTAACGTGCTTTTTGGGAAAAGTAGGTCCAGAGGAAACTTTGTGCAAAATTTGGTGCTTGTATCACAAACCGAATGATTCTTCAAAAAAATAGACTTAATTTCCCGCACTAATGGGGACGCAGGGCAGGATGGGACCACAAAAAGAACTCTCCTCTCTGACAGCTGCTTGTCCTAAGTTCTGCTCTGTGTAATTCACAACCACTAGCTTAACACTTTATCTGCTATGGGTTAAATACAGCTACTATACAGTAGCTGCCCTTGCAAGCAAATCTGAATGTTTTTACAAACCTTTTCAAATATCTGTGGTTATTAAATCTATACTCATCATATTTGTTCCATCCGTTTGCTCTGTAAAAGACACATCACTTACATTACTGTTGACACTTGGAGAAAGTTGGTGTGAGCCTGATAGTTGCTAACCCACATTACATGGTACCAGGTGGGATGTGCTTGAAATTAGTTTGAATGTTTTAAAGTTATTGACGTAAAAAAAACTGGACTGAAATGTTTTGGCCACAGTGTTGAAAATAAATCTGCTCAGTGCTCAGGAAACACTGTTTGAAACTCTTTCACTCCATTTCTTATTTGTGATTTGATATTCTTGAAATGGGGGGGGGGGGGGTTATCATAGCATCATACATACAGGCCTACCACTATTTATGGCTTTATTGCAGTTTTATGAGCAAAATGTTATTGTCGTGCAAAGGGGGTACTTGGATTCAGAGGGTATTCAAGCCAAAAAAGATCGAGAAACACGGTTATAGAGGATCTCTGAACATTTCTAAAGTGACTATTTAAGGACTTTTTAATACCTCTAGAATGACAAATTAAACATTGGCCAAATTGTCAAATATTTGAGGCAGAAATGTTCACAATAGAACCGTGTTATACAAAATGTCATGCCTCAACTCTTAGTGCTCGTCAGGGTGGGTGGAGGGGTCCCCAGTTAAAATATCATTATTTTGGGGGTCCCCAGTTATGATTATTTTGGGGGTCGCGGCATGAAAAGAGAACCACTGGACTAAAGCACTATCTTTTCAGATGCATTCATTTTGCCGCGCCACTCCTCCCACAGGTTGGCGCCCACTTGGGCCACCTGCAATGCTTTTTTAAACAATATTATATATATTTTAGATGGGTCTGTATATGGGCATAAGGGGGACAAGGACAGAATGGTTAGCACCGCTCAAATAGGGACAGCCACAGAAATATCCATATATGGGCATGAAATGGAGATACGGTAAGGCGGAATACATTTTCTAGCGGATTCCTCGTGACTCACGTCAGGGCAACCACTCTTACAATTTCCCAGAATTCCATATTTTTCTAGTTCGTCAAAGTCGACAAAATCAATACTGGTTTATTAACACGATACACTATACTCTCTCTCTCCCTCTCTCTCTCTCTCTCTCTCTCTCTCTCTCTCTCTCTCCGCTCCCGACGTCTTCACCCCCGCTCTCTTCTTACTTCCTGTATAGTGTCACAACCCAAAACCCCTTCCTACCCGCCGCCAGCAGAGGGTAAACTCCTGGAGAAACCATGGAGGAACATGGACTGGACTCCTGAGTAAGTATGGATCTGGATCTAGTCTATGTATCCATGTGAACTGAATGACTCACACCATACATACACATACATATACATACACTACTGTATTCTATTGTATTTATTCATGTGAAATGAAGGATTCACACCATACATACACATACATATTAGGGCTGGGACTTTAACTGATTAATTGCGATTAATTAATTACAGAAAATTAACACGATTAAACAAATTAACGCATTTTAATCGCACTTAGTTTTTGCACCACAGAAACCTCAGTTTTGGGCATACCGGTACTTCATCATAGCGATGCACCAACCAAGAAGAGAAAACAAACGCAAAGGGAGAAGTAACCGATCAGAGCGCTTTGCTTGGACTAATGGATGCGAAATTTAGATTTAAAAAACTCACTCGTTGATTCACTCGTACAACAAAATGTGTTTTACCTGAAAAAAAGGCTTCTAAGGTCAAATATCGATGTACGATTAAAATGCGATTAATTAATCACAGAGCCTGTAATTAATTAGATTAACATTTTTAATCGCATCCCAGCCCTAATACATATACATACATACAATACTGTATTCTATTGTATTTATTCATGTGAAATGAAGGATTCACACCATACATACTGTACATGCAATACTGTAGTACTTTTACTTTTGGTACTTTGGGTATATTTTGAGGCCAATACTTTGGTACTTTTACTCAAGTACATTTTGCTTACTTGACTTCTACTTACAAGGGCAAGGTCACAACACACTTTTATTCTACCCATGAGGGTACATTCTGCCAATGCATTGCAATGGGAATGGAGCCACTGTTTGCAGAAATTGGCAAATGGCAGCAAACCACTCCATTCCCATTGAAATGCAGTGGATGCAGAACCTGCCCTCATATTGTAGGATAAAAGCTTTCTCATGCCAGTAAAGCTCCTTTGAATTGAATTGAATTGAATCTGCTGGACTCTGATCCCATCAGGAACAGGAGGAAGCTACTGGACCACATCCAGAGCTACAAGCCCACCATCACCACTGTAATGTAATGTAATGTAATGTAATGTAATGTAATGTAGTGTAGTGTAGTGTAGTGTAGTGTAATGTAATGTAATGTAATGTAATGTGCTGGCCTCTCTGGTCTCCTCAGGAACAGGAGGAAGCTACTGGACCACATCCAGAGCTACAAGCCCACCATCACCACTGTAATGTAATGTAATGTAATGTAATGTAATGTAATGTACTGTAATGTAATGTAATGTAATGTAATGTACTGTGTTGGACTCTCTGGTCTCCTCAGGAACAGGAGGAAGCTACTGGACCACATCCAGAGCTACAAGCCCACCATCACCACTGTAATGTAATGTAATGTAATGTAATGTAATGTAATGTAATGGACTGTACTGTACTGTACTGTACTGTACTGTAGTGTAATGTAATGTACTGTAATGTAATGTAATGTAATGTAATGTAATGGACTGTACTGTACTGTACTGTACTGTACTGTACTGTAGTGTAATGTAATGTAATGTAATGTAATGTAATGTAATGTGTTCAGGAACAGGAGGAAGCTACTGGACCACATCCAGAGCTACAAGCCCACCATCACCACTGTAATGTAATGTAATGTAATGTAATGTAATGTACTGTAATGTAATGTAATGTAATGTAATGTACTGTACTGTACTGTACTGTAATGTAATGTAATGTAATGTGTTCAGGAACAGGAGGAAGCTACTGGACCACATCCAGAGCTACAAGCCCACCATCACCACTGTAATGTAATGTAATGTAATGTACTGTACTGTACTGTACTGTAGTGTAATGTAATGTAATGTAATGTAATGTACTGTAATGTAATGTAATGTAATGTAATGTGTTCAGGAACAGGAGGAAGCTACTGGACCACATCCAGAGCTACAAGCCCACCATCAGGACCGTCTCCCAGGTCAGGGTTCTGCTGGTTGGAGCCGTGGGAGCCGGGAAGTCCAGCTTCTTCAACTCCATCAAGTCCGTCTTCAGAGGACACGTGGCCAGCCAGGCCATGGCTGGCAGCTGTGGAACCAGCCTCACCACCAAGGTATGTAAGATACCACCATAACACCACCAAGGTATGTAACCCACCATAACACCAGCCAGGCCATGGCTGGCAGCTGTGGACCCAGCCTCACCACCAAGGTAGACCACTGAACCTAACTCTAACCCTAACCCTAACCATAACACCAGCCTCACCACCAAGGTAGACCACTGAACCACTGGCTAACTAACTCTAACCCTAACAACCAAGGTAGACGGGAGCGTGTCGCTGTTACTACATGTCATCTTTTCGACACCTGACTCTGACTCACCCTAACCTTAACCTCCGTGGAGTGAGTCGCTAACCCTCCCGTCGAAATGATGGTCGTTTCGAAAGAGCGCAATTTCCCCAAGGTAGACCACTGAACCACTGGGTATCTAACACTAACCTTAGTCTCGCGTAGCCAGACAACTGTTCCACAATCTCAGAGTCTGGAACTACACCTTCACGAAAATACATTTTAACTCATTTAATGCCACCCTTTCACCACTAGAGGGTGTCCAGAGAGCCATAGACAATCCCATAGAGATATGCTGGTATATGCAGAAGCCCTGCAGCCATGACTTGCCTGAACACTTTCCTTTGTGCATGTACAGGAAGAGGATGAAGTTAGCTTGAAGTTAGCTATTGGCTACCAAGCATTTTAAAAGCCTTATTTTCGTCAACTTAGCCATTATTAAACCTTGCACACCTCATGCATGGGAAAAAAACAGAGAAGAATGAGCTCTAAAAAATCCAATGCAATCCTGGATTGCATTGGGGTGGATTTGTGCAGTTTGTTCACAGCTTTCAAACAAAAAAAAAACGATTGGAAATCCGTTCTGGCATTCTTGAGATAATAGCCATTATGTTTTACACTGTTGTGAGCTTGGAGGTCTGCTACCTGAGTTGTATGGGGGTTGTATGGGGGTTAAACATGCAAAATCGCGATTGAAATCATGTTCACTAGATTTGATGGGGTCCAAAAAAAAATGTTTCTTTTTAAAAATGTCAATGTTTTTTTTTTTTTTTTTTTTTTTTTTTCAAAAAACGAGTATACTCGTGATTGGCACTGTGGGATGCGCTAATATATCACGAATATACTCGTGATTGGCACTGAATGAGTTAATAACCAGTAAGACTCCCTAATCGGGAGATAAGCGACCGTAGGTGGCTTATCTCCACAAATAGGGCAAAAATGTGTTTTTCCAAAATCTTCCTGATCCATGTTGATGACATGAGTGTAGACATGCTGTGTTGTGATATTCGTGATTTTAGGGCAAAAACTGTAGGAGCAGTGTCCAAAAATGTGTTTTAAAAATCGGCCTGCAGGTGGCGCTAGAATAGGGCCATGTGAGAAATGAGGGGTGGGGTCTCCGCGTTGCCTTGGCGGACGAATAGGTACCGGCCCCGGCTCTCCCGGACGCTCCTAGCCCGAGTTACGGCATTTTATGTGCGCTGCAGTGGCAGGGGGTCCTCCACTGGGGGCGCCACCACTTTTGCATCCGTTCTGGAGCACCAGGAGTCGGTAGTCCCCGGGAATTCCCCGTGAGCAGCCCCGTTGGGGTGGTCATTTGGTCATTTTTGCACATTTGGTCTTTTTTTACATCTGGGGGTCCCCCAGGGACCTGGGGGTCCCTGGGGCTCCGGGGGTCCTTGGAGGTTGTAGTTTGGCAGGCAAGGAGTGTGTGTGTGTGTGTGTGTGTGTGTGTGTGTGTGTGTAAAATCTGGCATGGATCGGGTCAACGGGTGCGGAGATATAAGCAGAGAAAAAGTGTGACGTGTGACATGTGAGCACATTTGGTCATTTTTTACATCTGGGGGTCCCCCAGGGACCTGGGGGTCCCTGGGGCTCCGGTAGGCCCCTGCAAGCCCGACGGGACCCGACCAGGGCCCGGCCCGGCCCGCCAAAACGGGCCGGGCTTGGGCTCGTTTCGAAACTCACCAACGGGCCTAGGGCCGGGCCCGGGCTTAGAACCATGCTCGGAACATTTCGCGCTGTGAATTTCACACATGACGTCTCTGTGTGTGCGCTTGCCGCTTTGCTAGAATGGAGTGTGGTGTGTGAGTGCTGCCTCCCATAGCCTTCTAGGCTAATAGCCTTCTAGGCTATGGGTTCTATCCGTATCTATAGCAACCACGGCTCGTGACAAGAGTACATTAGCCAATGGAGAGCCGCAACGAGCCGAGGGCTTGACAGCTTTTCTTTCTTCTCACAGTCACACAAGTCTACTCTGCGACTCTGCGAACACAGCGAGACTAGAACATTAGGAGCACTACTGCAGTTTCACCCATTTCACCGTCATTTCTCAAATAAATCGCCCTGTAATGATTCCCCGACCTCCCGAGTCCCGTATCAGTTACGGGATGCGTGCGACGATACTCTGTATTTTACGAGATGGCCACGGGCGGCAAGCCGACAATAATATCAATATCTAATTGCTGTGAAGATATACAGTAACATAACAAACGGTGGGTGGTGGAAGATTTCTTGCGTTGTGATGTGATGTGTGTGTGTAATTACTTGCTGTGCTGTTGTGTTGTGTTGTGTTGACTTCTTTCTTTTAATCAGAGCGCAAGACGAGCACAGCTATAGAGGGCTGTACATACAACTCTCAGTCTCCGTCCTCTCCGACCATAGTTTTCGTCGGAAAGTTTCGACTTTCTGACGTGCGTGCAGCTTTCCGAACTCAAATTAGGAGTAATCCTTTTCAGAAGTTGCAAGAGATGTCATTTTGTAGTTGAACTGGACCTTTCCGACGCAAATTTCGGTGGTCTGTGACAGTATGGACTCCCCTTGAGAGTGTAGCTGCAGCAGCGCGCAGCGCACACAAATAATTAATTAATAATAAGGTGACGGGCTTCGGGCCGGGCTCGGGCTTTAAATAGCAGCACCAAACGGGCCACGGGCCGGGCCTGGACTGAAGTCCACGGGCCAGGGCCGGGCCCGGGCCCACATTTTAGGCCCGTGCAGGGGCCTAGGCTCCGGGGGTCCTTGGAGGTTGTAGTTTGGCAGTCAAGGAGTGTGTGTGCAAAATTTGGCATGGATGGGGGCAACGGTTGTGGAGATATGAGCAGGGCAAAAGTGTGACGGACTGACTGACTGACTGACTCACTCACAGACAGCCAGTGGAGGTTTTGGTAGTAAATGCGACCTACGGTCGCAATAAGCAGCAAGCTATGTATGCTATAGATGATTTTTATTTATATTTGAATAAATGTGCGATTGTGCGCAACTGTAACAGAAAAGCAGAAATGGGGAGGAGGCTTCACATCCGTATAATCACATCTCATGCTGGATAATCATGATCAGAACTTCTGTCTCCCAGACTGTATGACGGGAGCAACAGTCTTACCCTAGTCTGCCCACAGTCTGCCCACAGTCTGCCCACAGTCTGCCCACAGTCTGCCCACAGTCTGCCCACAGTCTGCCCACAGTCTGCCCACAGTCTGCCCACAGTCTGCCCACAGTCTGTCCACAGTCTGTCCACAGTCTGCCCACAGTCTGCCCACAGTCTGCCCACAGTCTGTCCACAGTCTGTCCACAGTCTGTCCACAGTCTGTCCACAGTCTGTCCACAGTCTGCCCACAGTCTGCCCACAGTCTGCCCACAGTCTGCCCACAGTCTGTCCACAGTCTGTCCACAGTCTGTCCACAGTCTGTCCACAGTCTGCCCACAGTCTGTCCACAGTCTGCCCACAGTCTGCCCACAGTCTGCCCACAGTCTGTCCACAGTCTGTCCACAGTCTGCCCACAGTCTGCCCACAGTCTGTCCACAGTCTGTCCACAGTCTGTCCACAGTCTGTCCACAGTCTGCCCACAGTCTGTCCACAGTCTGTCCACAGTCTGTCCACAGTCTGCCCACAGTCTGTCCACAGTCTGTCCACAGTCTGTCCACAGTCTGCCCACAGTCTGTCCACAGTCTGCCCACAGTCTGCCCACAGTCTGTCCACAGTCTGTCCACAGTCTGTCCACAGTCTGTCCACAGTCTGCCCACAGTCTGTCCACAGTCTGTCCACAGTCTGTCCACAGTCTGCCCACAGTCTGTCCACAGTCTGTCCACAGTCTGTCCACAGTCTGCCCACAGTCTGTCCACAGTCTGCCCACAGTCTGCCCACAGTCTGTCCACAGTCTGTCCACAGTCTGTCCACAGTCTGCCCACAGTCTGTCCACAGTCTGTCCACAGTCTGCCCACAGTCTGTCCACAGTCTGCCCACAGTCTGCCCACAGTCTGCCCACAGTCTGTCCACAGTCTGCCCACAGTCTGTCCACAGTCTGTCCACAGTCTGCCCACAGTCTGTCCACAGTCTGTCCACAGTCTGCCCACAGTCTGCCCACAGTCTGCCCACAGTCTGCCCACAGTCTGTCCACAGTCTGCCCACAGTCTGCCCACAGTCTGCCCACAGTCTGTCCACAGTCTGCCCACAGTCTGTCCACAGTCTGCCCACAGTCTGTCCACAGTCTGCCCACAGTCTGTCCACAGTCTGCCCACAGTCTGTCCACATGAGAATACTCTACCCTAACCCACAACAACCATAATAACCATAACACATGTGAGCTAATGTTCTTGGTTGATCTTATTCATTCACACAGAGGGACAATAACACCAGTAAGACTCCCTAATCGGGAGATAAGCAACCGTAGGTCACTTATCTCCACAAATAGGGCAAAAAATGTGTTTTGCCAAAATCTTCCTGATCCATGTTGATGACATGAGTGTAGACATACTGTGTAGTGATTTTCGTGATTTTAGGGCAAAATCTGTAGGAGCAGTGTCCAAAAATGTGTTTTTAAAAATCGGCCTGGAGGTGGCGCTATATGGGAGAGATTCATGTTGATGGGATGAGTGTAGACATACTGTGTACCGATTTGCGTGATTTTAGGGCAAAAATTGTAGGAGCAGTGTCCAAAAATGTGTTTTGCAAGAATCGGCCTCATGGTGGCGCTAGAAGAGGGCCATGTGAGAAATGAGGGGTGGGGTCTCCGCGCTGGCAAGGCGGACGAATAGGTACCGGCCCCGGCTGTCCCGGTCGCTCCTAGCCGGAGTTACGGCATTTTATGTGAGCTGCAGTGTAGGGGGTCCTCCACTGGGGGCGCCACCACTTTTGCATCCGTTCTGGAGCACCAGGAGTGGGTGGTCCCCGGGAATTCCCCGTGAGCAGCCCCGTTGGGGTGGTCATTTGGTCAGTTTAGCACATTTGGTCATTTTTTACATCTGGGGGTCCCCCAGGGACCTGGGGGTCCCTGGAGCTCCGGGGGTCCTTGGAGGTTGTAGTTTGGCAGGTAAGGAACGTGTGTGCAAAATTTGGCATGGATCGGGGCAACGGTTGCGGAGATATGAGCAGGGCAAGAGTGTGACATGTGAGGTGTGACAGACAGACTGACGGACTGACGGAGTTACTTACACTTTGTGGTGGTTTTGATAGTAAGTGCGACCTACGGTCGCAATAACACATGTGAGCTAATGTTCTTGGTTGATCTTATTCATTCACACAGAGGGACAATAACATTACTTTGAATGGCAGGACCCTAGCACATCAAATGACCGTCCCACTGGGTTAATCTTCCCGTCAGTGTAGCGAGGGAGTTGTTGGATGCGGTCATTTTGTGACCCGTCTAGATTCCATGGACTGATTGATCATCTGCTACAGTACATGGCTCATCACCCTCTTGTCTTTTTTAGGTAGACTAATACTCAGTAGGGCTGAAGAAATGATTCACTTTTGGGGTGAAAAGACAGGTACAATCGGTTATATCTCAGGAACAGACTGTGAACAAGAGTTGCTGAAAACGTGATTTTTTTTTTTTTTTTTTTTTTTTTGTCAGTTTGTTTTGAAGTCATAGTGCTGGCTGTAAAACGGCAAAGCTGTGGAAGCATAACATTTAATTTTTGTTGAGTGAGCTGATAACCTTGACCAGCATTGACCATATTCACACAGCGGCCATCTTGCCATTAAGTCAATGAAATGCCACCCCAGTTGCCACCGTGCAATATCTAAAGGTAACGGCAATCTGGCAAGTCCCGAAAAAGATACGCTGTGATTGGCCAGGCGTCATTTGAGTGGCAGCCTCGCGAGGCCCCTCCCCTACGCGAGG
>NC_137826.1:57993574-58013574 GCF_963921795.1 Nannobrachium achirus
CCCCTCCCCTACGCGAGGCTTTTCGTCCCCTACTAATACAGACAGAATGCCATTCCCAGCACCTGTACCTCTGTGGCTTGGTGGATTGGTCTCTAGGATTCTAATCCATGCGTCCCGGGTTCGTATCCCGGTCGTGCCAGTCTTTCTTGCTACACCCCACGGAGTTTAGGGTTAGGGGTAGAGTTGGGTTGTCTAAAAGATAACATGTAGAGGAGGTTAGGTTTAGGGTTAGGGGTAGAGTTGGGTTGTCTAAAAGATAACATGTAGACATAGTGACATTGTGGCTCAAAGGGACTGTAGTGCCTTGGACTGCTGCAGGCCAATCACACGCTGCCAGGGTGGGGCTACGGAAAAAGATGACGCGTTGCCACCCGGTGTGGGTACAGTTTTTCAAATTGTTTTCAAATGTCAAACATGGCCGCCAAGTAAATATGGTCAATTGTGCATCCCTTATAGTTCTAATAATCTTGACCATTGTGCATCCCTTACAGTTCTAATAATCTTGACCATTGTGCATCCCTTACAGTTCTAATAATCTTGACCATTGTGCATCCCTTACAGTTCTAATAATCTTGACCATTGTGCATCCCTTACAGTTCTAATAATCTTGACCATTGTGCATCCCTTACAGTTCTAATAATCTTGACCATTGTGCATCCTTACAGTTCTAATAATCTTGACCATTGTGCATCCCTTACAGTTCCGCACCTACCAGATTAAAGCTGGGAGGCAGGGCAGAGCTCTGCCAATCATCCTGTGCGACACCATGGGATTGGAGGAGACCAGCGGGGCGGGGCTTAACGTGGACGACGTAATCAGCATCTCCAGAGGTCACATCACAGACAAATATCAGGTGAATCGTCTTCTTGATCTACAAGCTTAAAGGAAGGGTAACATAACGGGCACTACTTTGTGTCAATAGAACAGTGACATAGTTGTGAACATATTTGCCAATGCAACTATACCCTGAAAGGGTTAATATTGGGAGCTGTAGGAAGAAGGAAGTCCCAACTCCCGAGGCACCGCCCAGCCGCCTCGGAATGTGACGAGCCAAAACAGTGCGTAATCTGTAGAACACGCTCACGTGACCCAATGATAAGTGAATGGGAAAAGGCTGTGGGAATTACGCTATTGTATACTTTAATAATAAAGATAAATACATAACATTGTTAATGACCATGACCAACGATCTGAATTCTGTCCCCTCGTTATATTATTTTATTAATTTACGTGACTGATTTCGCTATATTCATATTGAAACAAGAGCTTGCAGTCGCGAGGGGCGTGTCTTGACTCGCTCCAGGCTTGCTAGAGCGGCCGGCTACTGGAGCTCTGCCAGGCCGAGTGGCCGGGCTCATCCGTGGGTAGAACTAGAGGGGACTCGGTGTTTGGTTATGTAGGTTTTTTTCTGTTTTTTTACGATGAACAACGATATGTATATGTATGATATATCACACGTTGTTTTATGTTTTGTAATTGATGGGACTGATTTCGCTGTATTCATGCTGAAGCACAGCTCGCACGAGTCTACAGTCGCGAGGGGCGGGTTTTGACTTCGCTCCAGGCTTTGTGGATAGCGGCTGCTGTTCGCTGTTCATGCTGCGATGAGAGGTTCATGTGGGGGATGAACAAGCCATTGTGACTCGGTGATTTTTATGGAGCTTTTCTTTCCCGGGCCGTTCCTGGGACAAATCATCATGACAAAATAAGATAAATAGGGGACAGCCGAACAGGGCGACTATTTGTGAGGATAAGTGAATAATAATTAGAAGATAGAGTTAAAATAAAACATTAAACCAAGCACTTGGACCGAGGCTTGCGCTCGCATCTACGCTCGGGACTCGTGTGTAAAGTAACTAAGTAGCCAACATTTACTCAAGTACTAAACCAAGGACTTTGACCGAGGCTTGTCATCATTGAGTGTAAAGTAACTAAGTAGCCTACATTTACTCAAGTATTGATGTACTTTGAGGCGGAGATAGCCACGACCAGCTCTTCTTCTAATCGGCTCGCCTGCAGTCGGTAACTAAGTAGGCTACATTTACTCCTGTACTTAAGTAGGGCCCTACAATTTTGAGGTATTTTTACTTTACTGGAGTGTTTTACATTTCAGTACTTTTATTTCTACTCCACTTCATCTCAAAATAAATCATTGTAGGCTACTTTTACTCCCCTAAAGTTATTTTAAAAAAAAAAGTTATTAAAAATACTTTGTTTAATTATTATTACAAACCATTCATTAATTACTATATATACATCGGCCATTTGAAATTAGCCGATCTACAAGCTCACAGTCCGTGACGGACATTTTCTTGTAACGGTTTATTTCTACATTGTAGTATCGATACTGTTACTTGTTGATACTTTTACTTGAGTACAAAATATGAGTACTTCTTCCACCGCTGCGCTGTCAGTCCGAGTCCGTGCAGCCGTGCTGACAAAGGAAACAGCACGGGGGGCGTGTCCAGCTTGCATTTCACCGAGACAAGAGGGCAGGAGAGATTCTCTAGCGTTCGTCATTTTCACGCGACAACTTTATTTCCGAAGTTATTTCCCAAAATGGCCCCAGTTGGTCTTATTAATTTATAAACCTCAAATGTAACTATATATTTCCAAACTAATATGACTCAAATATATGTTAAAAATACTTAGGGGGACCTTTAGAGACATGTGTCAACAGTTTTACAAGGCAAATTTCATGGTGCCTACACTTTAAAGCCCGGCACCAAGTGCTGCGCTGTGAGCTTGTTGAACTGCTATTTTTGAAAAAAATAATGTGTGCCAATCTTTGAATACATACAGTATACAAATTATAAGTGAACATTTGTAAATCAAGACAATCTTTCTTGGGGTCCCTGGAAAAAAATATTTTCAGATGGGGGTCCGATGTAGGGTGAATATAATTCTGGGGGTCCTTGACATTAAAAGATCTATAGAAACATACGTTTATCAGAAAACCATTAGGATTTAGAAGATTTTATTTTTTAGAAACAGTCATGAGTGTAATTAATCTTCGTTCCCCTGGTCTGTGCAGTTCAACAGTGCAGTTCCTCTGCAGCCAGAGAACCAGGGCTACAAGAAGAACCCAGGTCTTCAGGACAGAGTCCACTGTGTGGTCTACGTCATCGACTCCACCAAGGTCTCCATCATGTCCTCCAAGCTGGAGGACAAACTGACCGCCATTCGAGGCAAGATCAACCTAATCGGTCAGTTCCTTACCAACACATCACCACTGTTAGGACCGATATATGATCAAGATCAACCTAATCGGTCAGTTCCTTACCAACACATCACCACTGTTAGGACCGATATATGATCAAGATCAACCTAATCGGTCAGTTCCTTACCAACACATCACCACTGTTAGGACCGATATATGATCAAGATCAACCTAATCGGTCAGTTCCTTACCAACACATCACCACTGTTAGGACCGATATATGATCAAGATCAACCTAATCGGTCAGTTCCTTACCAACACATCACCACTGTTAGAACCGATATATGATCAAGATCAACCTAATCGGTCAGTTCCTTACCAACACATCACCACTGTTAGGACCGATATATGATCAAGATCAACCTAATCGGTCAGTTCCTTACCAACACATCACCACTGTTAGGACCGATATATGATCAAGATCAACCTAATCGGTCAGTTCCTTACCAACACATCACCACTGTTAGGACCGATATATGATCAAGATCAACCTAATCGGTCAGTTCCTTACCAACACATCACCACTGTTAGGACCGATATATGATCAAGATCAACCTAATCGGTCAGTTCCTTACCAACACATCACCACTGTTAGGACCGATATATGATCAAGATCAACCTAATCGGTCAGTTCCTTACCAACACATCACCACTGTTAGGACCGATATATGATCAAGATCAACCTAATCGGTCAGTTCCTTACCAACACATCACCACTGTTAGGACCGATATATGATCAAGATCAACCTAATCGGTCAGTTCCTTACCAACACATCACCACTGTTAGGACCGATATATGATCAAGATCAACCTAATCGGTCAGTTCCTTACCAACACATCACCACTGTTAGGACCGATATATGATCAAGATCAACCTAATCGGTCAGTTCCTTACCAACACATCACCACTGTTAGGACCGATATATGATCAAGATCAACCTAATCGGTCAGTTCCTTACCAACACATCACCACTGTTAGGACCGATATATGATCAAGATCAACCTAATCGGTCAGTTCCTTACCAACACATCACCACTGTTAGGACCGATATATGATCAAGATCAACCTAATCGGTCAGTTCCTTACCAACACATCACCACTGTTAGGACCGATATATGATCAAGATCAACCTAATCGGTCAGTTCCTTACCAACACATCACCACTGTTAGGACCGATATATGATCAAGATCAACCTAATCGGTCAGTTCCTTACCAACACATCACCACTGTTAGGACCGATATATGATCAAGATCAACCTAATCGGTCAGTTCCTTACCAACACATCACCACTGTTAGGACCGATATATGATCAAGATCAACCTAATCGGTCAGTTCCTTACCAACACATCACCACTGTTAGGACCGATATATGATCAAGATCAACCTAATCGGTCAGTTCCTTACCAACACATCACCACTGTTAGGACCGATATATGATCAAGATCAACCTAATCGGTCAGTTCCTTACCAACACATCACCACTGTTAGGACCGATATATGATCAAGATCAACCTAATCGGTCAGTTCCTTACCAACACATCACCACTGTTAGGACCGATGTATGATCAAGATCAACCTAATCGGTCAGTTCCTTACCAACACATCACCACTGTTAGGACCGATGTATGATCAAGATCAACCTAATCGGTCAGTTCCTTACCAACACATCACCACTGTTAGAACCGATATATGATCAAGATCAACCTAATCGGTCAGTTCCTTACCAACACATCACCACTGTTAGGACCGATATATGATCAAGATCAACCTAATCGGTCAGTTCCTTACCAACACATCACCACTGTTAGGACCGATATATGATCAAGATCAACCTAATCGGTCAGTTCCTTACCAACACATCACCACTGTTAGGACCGATATATGATCAAGATCAACCTAATCGGTCAGTTCCTTACCAACACATCACCACTGTTAGGACCGATATATGATCAAGATCAACCTAATCGGTCAGTTCCTTACCAACACATCACCACTGTTAGGACCGATATATGCAGTGGTGGAAAAGGTACTCACATGTTTTACTAAAACGTATCAATACTGCAATGTAGAAATACTCTGTAGTGTAAGGGCACAGTCACACCC
Organism: Nannobrachium achirus; assembly: GCF_963921795.1. Classification (NCBI taxonomy): domain Eukaryota; kingdom Metazoa; phylum Chordata; class Actinopteri; order Myctophiformes; family Myctophidae; genus Nannobrachium; species Nannobrachium achirus. The sequence goes on from NC_137826.1 coordinate 57,998,901, forward strand.
AAAGTATGGCTCTGCCATTTGCGGATTTCTACAAAATTTCGCTCCATTACCATTGAAATGCATTGGCAGAATCCGCTTATAAGCTGGCAACCATACTTTGGTGCCGCTTAGGGCACGGTCACACCAGGAAAAGAATATTCTACCTATGATAGTGGATCCAGCCAATGCATTTCAATGGGAATGGTGTGGATTTACTGTCCTGAAAGTGAGTGACAGGTCCTACTGCTCATTGGGACAAAATGCGCTCTCTGTGTTTTTTAGCTCACAAAAAGAGTTGATCGGCTGGAAACCATGCTTTGGTGAGACCGTGGCTTTACAAGTAAAAGTCCGGAATTCAAAATGTACTTGAGCAAAACTACTTAAGTATTGGCTTCAAAATGTACTTAAAGTACCAAAAGTAGAAAGAACTCACTATGCAGAATGTCCCGTTTCATGTTTTCAAATGTATACACATCTTTTGAGAATATCAGATCTACAAGCTCACAACGTGTTGCACACCACTGCAAACACATCACCCCTTTTAGGCCCAATAATGCATATGCACCGCCATGTCACGCAGCGAAAATAGCCGATCTACAAGCTCATAATGCGTTCCGACCGCGACATATTGAGAGCTTGCAGATCAGCTATTTTAGGCACTGGATACTTTGGAACAAGGTAGTATGAATGAGGCTTATCAATTTAATGTGACACATTGTGAGCTTGTAGATCTATTTCTTTTTTATACATCGTATACATTTGAAAACTTGTGAAATGGAGATTCTCCATAGTGAGTCCTTTCTACTTTTGGTACCATGTACATTTTGATACCAAAACGTTTGTAGTTACTTGTAACATTGCAGTATTAATAGGCTTACTTTTACTCAAGTAAAAAAGGGGAGTACTTTCCAGAATTCATCCTTTTTTTACCCAAGTAAAAAAGGGGAGTATTTTCTCCACCACTGCCACTGTCTAATAGTGGACCATTTATGTTTTCAATGTACCACACAAAAGGATCACAGTTCCACAGTCCTGGGGTGTTTTATTTATGACCTTTGTGTCTTGTTGTGCTGTGCTGTTTTCCAGGGATTCCTCAGTTGGTCCTGCTGACCAAAGTGGATGAAACCTGCCCCCTGGTGGCAAAGGACCTGACCAAGGTTTATCACAGCCTCTACATCCAGACCAAGGTGAGTTCTGACACAAGGTTTATCACTCTACATCCTCACCAAGGTGAGTTCTGAGAACTTCTGACACAAGGTTTATCACAGCCACTACATCCACACCAAAGTGAGTTCTGACACAAGGTTTATCACAGCCTCTACATCCAGACCAAGGTGAGTTCTGACACAAGGTTTATCACAGCCTCTACATCCAGACCAAGGTGAGTTCTGACACAAGGTTTATCACAGCCTCTACATCCAGACCAAGGTGAGTTCTGACACAAGGTTTATCACAGCCTCTACATCCAGACCAAGGTGAGTTCTGACACAAGGTTTATCACAGCTTCTACATCCACACCAAGGTGAGTTCTGACACAAGGTTTATCACAGCCTCTACATCCAGACCAAGGTGAGTTCTGACACAAGGTTTATCACAGCTTCTACATCCACACCAAGGTGAGTTCTGACACAAGGTTTATCACAGCCTCTACATCCTCACCAAGGTGAGTTCTGACACAAGGTTTATAACAGCTTCTACATCCACACCAAGGTGAGTTCTGACACAAGGTTTATCACAGCCTCTACATCCACACCAAGGTGAGTTCTGACACAAGGTTTATCACAGCCTCTACATCCACACCAAGGTGAGTTCTGACACAAGGTTTATCACAGCCTCTACATCCACACCAAGGTGAGTTCTGACACAAGGTTTATCACAGCCTCTACATCCAGACCAAGGTGAGTTCTGACACAAGGTTTATCACAGCCTCTACATCCTCACCAATGTGAGTTCTGACACAAGGTTTATCACAGCCTCTACATCCACACCAAAGTGAGTTCTGACACAAGGTTTATCACAGCCTCTACATCCACACCAAGGTGAGTTCTGACACAAGGTTTATCACAGCCTCTACATCCACACCAAGGTGAGTTCTGAAGGTTTATAACAGCTTCTACATCCACACCAAGGTGAGTTTATGTATTGTACTGTTCTATGGATTGATTATATGTGATCTTAAATCATGCAACTGAAGATTCAATGTTATGTATGTGTAAAGTTGTATATCATGCTTTGCTCTGGGGGGTTTGTGATATCAGATTATGTCTCATGTTCAAGCCTATGATCTGTTATATCACAGCAGAGCTACACCGCCAAACTAAATGCAATATCATCTATCTATAAATGCGAGAAGTCTCTGTCTGTCTGTGTGTCTGTAATCCGCGTATCTCGAGAACCGTTCGTCCCACCGGCTTCAGATTCGGCACGTGCGTTCCCCGCCGCGGCACGGAGTGCAGTGCCGGGTCTCGACCCGACCCGACGCGCGGTTTTCCTGAACCGGCGAGAAACGTTCGGAATCTCCTTATGCGGGGTTGATTGTTGACATCAGGCTGTTCCGGAGGAAATCGGCGAAAGCTCTGACTCATTGTGACATCACTTCATAAAAGGCTCTGACATCACGTACGCCACATGAGTCAACAAAAAATCTCTGTGAGTGGTATGTATGTATGTAATCCGCGTATCTCGAGAACCGTTCGTCCCACGGGCACGCGCGTTCTCCATATATGGGCATAAAATGAATGCCCCCATATATGGGCATAAAATGGATTGCAGACAGACAGATACAGATATCTCCATATATGGACATAAATGGACAGAGGCAAACAGATGGTCAAAGATCTCCATATATGGGCATAAAATGGACGCAGACAGACAGATACAGATATCTCCATATATGGGCATAAATGGACACAGGCAAACAGATGTTCAAAACGGGTCCTATGACAACAGGTATAATGAGGTTTGCATTAAAGGGGGAACCGGCACTGTGTCTGCAACACAGTTGGAGGCACAGACAGATACTCCATATATGGGCATAAAATGGACGCAGATAGACAGATATCTCCATATCTGGGCATAAAATGGACCCAGAACTATAACTGCAGTGATCTCCATATATGGACATAAAATGGACGCCGACAGACAGACAGACAGATACAGATATCTCCATATATGGGCATAAATGGACACAGGACACGAGTTGGCCAGGTCGCCGACTAGACGCTTCTAGTTGCATAAATGATAAATATCATCACAACAAATGGTATGGTTAATCAAAATAAATTGCGTGGTTAATCCTGTGCTGAAATTTATCAAATCAATATTATTTTGTTTTTTCTATGCAGTGTCAAGAGATCAGCCGGCGTCTGGGTGTTCCGCTGTCCCTAGTGGTTCCTGTGAAGAACTACAGCCAGGATCTGGAGTTGGACCAGAGCTGTGACGTTCTGCTGCTCAGTGCTGTCAATCAGATGCTGCGCTTCGCCGACGACTACTTTGACGACGTCAGCGACCAGTTCCCCGAGGACAACGCAGTCACCGAGGAACCCAGCGACTCTGACGATTAAGATAACCTGTTCTCAGTCAAAATGAGTCTGAATGCATTTAGACTCTCTGTTGAATTATCTTGGATCACAATATTAACCCTCTCCTATTTACGCTACTTCTACTTTAAATGCAATTCCTGAACTGGTTCTGGATTGTAAATCCAGCCGTGGTATGCTGATCTTGAACTAGTTCTGGATATGGTTTTATATTACATGACACTAGCATGCAGTCAATGTAACCCGCGGGTGAAAGAAAACTCACTGTGCTTCCATCCATTGGGCGATGACATCACCAGGAAGCGAGTAACCTCCATAGGCTCCTATTCGTTGCACTGTAAAGAAACGGCTCTATCTCGGAAACTTTCTCCAAAAACGCTTAGATCGCAGAGAAACGCTTTTTTTTCCACAGCGACATTCGGCCGTAACTGTCGGCCGCGGTGAAAACTTTTCTTCTCTGTGTAAAAGTAAACATCCTGATCGACATTACAACATCGTGAATTTCCACAAATTTGACACGATCGTGGCTTCCGGTGGTCTTCAAAATAAAGCGCAGTCAACGGCGGCACACTATATCCAAATATTGCAAAACTAATGGCACTAAAAGTGTTAAGATTCAGGCATTCATGGAAATGATTTAGCTCTGGACATTATAAAATGGACAAAATACACTAACCATCAATATTGTATTTTTTAATAGTTGATGCATGACGATCAATGGGGTAATCTCTCTTTTTCGACGGCCCATCATTTCGACTAAGGGTTTGGGTTTAGGCATAGTGGTTAACATTCACCATGTTAGCATTCACCAGCGTTGGCAGGTTAGCGTTTCATCAGGTTAACATTCACCCACGTCGAAAAGATGACACGCTCCCATGATCAATGCCATTTATTTACTAATTCAAAAGTTCAATTTAACCCAACTCTTAGATGTTGCTGTTAGTTAGATCATCCATTGCCTTCTCTTTATTTTGTAATTCATTTTTCTTTCTTTTTTTTCCATCTTATTCTAATCTGAATAATCAGGGATTGAATGTTCCTTTTCTTAACCCTGCAAGACCCGAATTAATTTCTACTGGCCGAAAAAAAAATCCTAAATCCTAATCACAGGAAAATGTAATGTTAAAAAATGTATAATGTTTTTGTAAGGTTGTATAGCCATAAATCATAAATCATGCTCTAATTTGCATTTTGGGGATATTTTTCACAATAATATGTACATATTGTACATATTATTGTACATATGTACATGTTCTAGACATTCTAATGATCACGAAAAAATATATTACAGGCATTTTACTTATGTTTTAGTGTGGAATAACGTCAGTTAAAAAGTGAGATGTTGTCGTCCAGACGCTGGAATTTCAACTTCTCTGGGAGGTGTGAATGTCAGCCCCTGTGGGGGGCATTTATATGCAAATATCGTGGCCAATGGCATTGTAATACTAAACAATAGGATTTAATGGTGATGTTAATGTGAAAAAAGAACAGGACTAACTAACTATAACATTTTTTTTTAAATGATTAAAAAAAATGTTGCCAAAAAGCAACGCTGGGCCTTGCTATAGTGGTTTTGGTTTGTTGGGAGTCTTGGGACGATCCCTTGTCATAAAGAAACTAGGTTTGTATTTGGAGATTTTTAATTTGGGGATAAATTGGATATCTTATGGAAAGGTTCAGTTCAAGTATTCAGGTAAACATCTACAGTATATACTTACCATGTACATCCTTGACAGATGTGTATAGACTTTTGTTTATTGATCACATTTACGGAAGGCTACTGAAGCTTTCTTGGCTTCTGTTAAACAGGATCTCATGCTTGTCCTGAACGAGGAGTTGTTATGTGCATTTAATTTGCATTGAAAGCTATTATGAAGCCATTAAGATGTTTGAGACAAACAACACAACATTCCATGGTTGATCTTTGTTTGCAACACTGACAGAACCTTTGATCTGATCCTTCATCATCTTTACTGAGTGGAATCTCACAGTTCATCCATGTTATCTCTGGGTTCTGATAATAAAGTCTCTGAGTTTCTATCACATCTTTGCTGTCACAATTCTCAGTGATGCTGCTTGTCAAAGTGAAAACAGAAAGTAATTACAAAAAACATTGGATTTACACCTGACTCATGTTATGGCTACATTATGGCTCTGAGTAAAACGACCACTAAAGACTTAATTTAAACCCATGGAACCCAAGGCCAGGTACATGAGGTGCAGTGGTGGAAAAAGTACTCGCACTCTGTACTTAAGTAAAAGTGTCAATACTGCAAAATAGAAATATTAAGTTAAGTCAAAGTCTGGAATTCAAAATGTACTCGAGTAAAAGTACTAAGTGTTGTCACCAAAATGAACTTAAAGTACCAAAAGTAAAAAGAAATTACAAAATGTTTGAAAATAGCTGAATGCGTCGCATTGTGACACATTTACTTAACAACTCACTCAATGCCAATGACGTCTCATGCCGTCTTTTTTCAATGGGCCTTGAGTGCCAATGACGTCTTTAGATAAAAGGCAATCATTTTTTTTAAAGATGTCAAAATGACCTGAGATCAGAGAGATGCTTTTCTCTGTTTGTGTGTTGGCTCCCTCGTTTAGCTGATTGAGAAAATGTGTGTTCATTCTAGTGGATGGACACTTTCTTTGATTCAAACAGCTCTCTCTCTGGAACCATTTGTCTGATTGACAAAATTCTTTTTGCCACTAAATCACAACAACTGTGTCTATTTCTTTTTTATTTATTTATTGCATAGTAAAGAAAAACATACAAAATCCTGGCACATCTACCTTGGGGCCATTTTGGCCCTTGGCACAGAACAGTACTTAAGTAAATGTACTTAGTTACTTTACACCACTGATGAGTAAGGATGGGTATCATTCACCTTTGGATCGATACGATACCTTTTTCGATACCATTTTCGATACTTTTTATTTAAGTTTAAAGGAGCTATAGTCAACTGTTAGACTAGGATGTAAACAAAGTATCGGTCCGACAATGTCCAAAATTATTATTTTATCATTATTTTACGCTTTTTGTGGTCATTTTTTAATTGAAACACATATATGAAGCTTATTTCTTTATAAAAAAATTCAAAACATTTTTATTTTAGCATCTGTTTTTCAAGAACAAGTTGACTATAGCTCCTTTAATTTCAACATGGAAAGAGTGGTGACTCGCTGGCTGCTGCGGTAGAGCAGAGGTGATGATGATGATCACACAGTGTGGCGGAGCGGAGAGTATAGACGTTGGATAATCATCATAATAATAAACATTATAGCCTATAATCGGCTATTTTCCACAGTAACGAGTGTAGCCTACTAAAGCAGTCATTAAACTTTCAGTAGCCCAACTGTTACAGATGCGACCGGCCAGGGGTGTGTTCCAGAGTATCGAAACGAGGTACCGTTTTTACGTGAACGATACTCTATAGTACCGACGTCATGCGATCGATACCATTTAAAGTATCGCAGACAATACCCATCCCTACTGATGAGGAGGTACTGTACATCTAGCTGAGGAAGCCATGTCCCTGAAAGATAAAAATCTAATTAGATGTAAAACAAAAAGATGGTGGTAAGTAACCCACCTGGAAATGTACCTTCAGTTTACTCAAGAGCTGAAGAGACAGGTGGACCCGTTACAGAAAAAATAAAAATAAATCTCAGTGGGGATCAGGGACCCTCAGGGGTCCTCGGGGGTGGGGTTCCACGTGGTCCCCATCATAATGATTGATATTAAACCAAATGGACACACGTTTATGTAACTGACAGTGTACAAGTGGAACCAAATGCACCCGTAAGGGTTCATTTGGTTCCTTTGTACACTGGGATACACAGCATGATCCGTTTCAATGATGACAGGCTATTTTACGAGAGGTGGCCCCAGTGTCACGAGGAGACGACTTAGGCAAAAATATAGCTTGTAGCAACCAAGTGTCTTTCGCCCGTTTTTCGTACCTTCACACCCCCGCGTCTGCCTCCACAACGCCGAGAGCTATCTTTAGAGGGGTCCCTGGTTCCTGTGCGTTCAGGCATTCCGGAGAAACGGACTACTTCACCCTGCCTGGTAGGCGAGATTACCTTTTGAGTAAAGAGACACACGGGCGACTACAAATATGGCGACCCCACTTCAAGATGCGCTGTGATTGGCCGGTAGTGTACCATGTGTGCATGATCGGCGATGTGATTGGGCAACGTATACACAACGTATACAGATGATGCAGATTACGTCATTTTGGCGCGAAATCCGGTCCCCAGCCAGGATCATAGAAAACATATAAAGAGAAGGCTTCAGAAGCTGAAAATAACGGAGTGGGTGTTCTAAAACTTTAGCGATTTAACAGTTAGGACAATTTTAAGATTTGTTTTATAAAAAAAGTTACATGGTATAACTTTAATATTGATGGGCGTAAAAGGGATTCTATTAGTGTGGTTGGCCTAACAGGGCATCATCTGGGAACCAGAGGTAGAGGTCAGCTCCATCAGATGTAGAGGTCAGCTCCATCAGATGTAGAGGTCAGCTCCATATATGGAGATCTAAGTAATGATCTTCTTATATGGATATCCAGGTGATGATAGTCGGCAGTCTTGATTTGCAAATTAATTCTGTCTTGGCCATATGGAGCGTCCATATATGCGCATTGCCAAATATGGGCTTAATATTGATGACATCAGATCTCCATATATGATTGCCAGAAGAGGCTGTCTTGGTCATTGAGTCAACAATGTGATGTCACAACAGGACAGCTATAGACATTGAGGTGTTACCCATCTATGGACAGACAGGATCTGTCGGGTTTCATAGTAAACTGTGACCTACGGTCGTAATATCGCTCCACAGTCATAATACATGCCTATCCAAAAATGTGGAATGCCCTACCGAAGGTCTTAAAGGAGTGTGGATCACTAGCATCCTTTAAAATCGCTGTTGGCAACTGGTAAGAACAAACCTAGCCCAGCCCTCCCCTCCCCCTTCTTTGTATATACTTACTGTTTTTATAAACAGTTTTTTTTTGTTCTTTCTTTTTTTTACCGACTATATCTACTGCATAGATACTGTGTTCTATTCGTCTGTCATTCAATGTTATATGAGATACTTAAATGGTTTCCTGTGGAAATAAGCGTAGTCTTTTCTAGGATCTCCTTTTAGTAGACCTTGTACCAGTGAACTGTACCGTCATGAAACTGTACCTTTTCCTATGCAAACTCCTAATAAAGTCTTCAATCAATCAATCAATCAATCAATCAATCAATCAATCCCTAGGATTGCCTTCAACCTATAAGTTAGCTCTGATCAAAGTGCGTTCACCTTAAACTATTGTGACACTGCAGTCAACAAGAAATCTTGTGAAATAAAGTGTTGTCAACCAACCATCAAGGACGGTGATACACGAAAGAAGACAAAGACATCCTGCCATTCCCTTCATTAATGACTCATCAAGTGCATATCTTTCTTGACTCTCAGGTTTCCTTGCTCCAGCGTTCCATTGGCATTCATACCTTGGCGTTTCTGTGAGAAGCATTTGACATGTAATTATCACGTCCAATAAATCAAAGCAAGTCAAGTGTAGCTTGCAGGGTGTGTCTTTTGTCCTCTGTTACATCTGCATGCCTTGGGAGAATACCTGATCATCACCTTAATGAAAACAACTATTTAAGCTACCATGGCAACCAAACAAAAGGCTTAGCTGGTACAACTTGTTCTCCTTCTGTCCTCAAATGACACTATCCTTGCAGCTCACTTGCAGCTGTGTGGCCTTTTGACATGGAAGCATTCTTGGTACTGATAGTCAGGTAATTTTAATAAAACCTTGGGAATAAATTCCTTACCAAACAATTTCTTCACCAATGTGTTTGTAAAGGTGTCTAGTAACATATCTAACAAAGATTGAAATTCAACATCTCTAGCAAAATGTTTGACAGCTAGGGTAATTCTTCACTTCTCATTCACTGTACTATAAGGGAAAAACTCACTCCCAAAAATATGCTTTAAGTAGCATGTTAGGGGTCTAGTTAGGTGTTTTTAATTATTCTGAATCCATTGCAAGCATTTGTTTTGCACGAAAAACATTCATTGGGCCAAAAACAGATGCAAGAAAACGATGTTTTAGTGATGAGTCATCACTTTTCACAAGGTGTATGGGGTCCATTTTTGGCCCAAGGAATGTTTTTCGTGCAAAACAAATGCTTGCAATGGATTCAGAATAATTAAAAACACCTAGTTAGACCCGTCACATCCCACTTAAAGCATATTTTTGGGAGTGATTCTTTCCCCTAATAGTACAGTGTAAGTGGATGAGACCCAGAATTACCCTAGCTGTCAAACATTTTGCTAGGGATGTTGAATTTCAATCTTTGTTAGATATATTACTAGACACCTTTACAAACACATTGGTGAATAAATTGTTTGGTAAGGAATTTATTCCCAGATTTGACAGTTATTCTGCTAATTTTTCCTGACTATGATACTAGGTACTGACACAATATTATTAGAATGTTGTGAAGTTGCTCAGTAGTTGCAGACGTATATCCCACGTTACATTAGGAGTCCAATTGGTATACATTGTAAAACTAGGCCAACGTGTTTTTGTTAAAATCATTATTTTGCACGCCCGGTCGCCCGTGGCAAAAATGACCCCTGGTCAGGTGTGTCACATGTTGTTGATCTAAGAGGATACCGAATCAGAGAAGTCAGAGCGTGTTATGTTTTGATATTGTTTAGACCATATTGTTTCAACCATGTATAGACCTATTTAATAATGGATTAATTTCAAACAGACCACTAGGGGGCAAGCCCAACTTGTTGCCAATGTTTTTTGAAAACCTTATGTCCATACCTAACACCATGCCAAACATCTAAAACTAGTCACCAACTGCATTGTTATGATTTTGCCTGAAAAACATTCCTTGGGCTGCAAACAACCCCCACTATGGTTTAGTGATGAGTCATCAATTTTCACAGTTTTGTAGGGTCCCCATTACAAATGGTCTCCGACAACGCATGAGTGCATTGGATGGGATGCCGTGGTCAGACAGAACCCTCCCTCGTTCCCGTGGGTTTGAGGTCCTGTCGTCATGATGCCCTCCGGAAGGGCACAGATCATGCCAAAAAAATCCGCTTGAAAATCCGTTCAGGCATTCATGAGATAGCCGCCATTATGTTTTCAGATCACGGGAATAACTGGGGAAACTCGTGAGGGGGCAGTCTATTTCAACATTGTGAAAAGTATGATTTAGTTTTAGTCATAGTCTTTCGAAAAAAGTGAAATGTTTTAGTTTCAGTTGACTAAATATCATTAGATTTTAGTTGACTAAATCCACAGTTGACTTTGTTGACAAAAATGTAATTTTTTGAAAAATGAATGATTTTCAGGGGTTGACACTAAGGTCTCAGAGGCACTTGCCCGTCGGGCAAGTACAGGTGGGAACAGGTTTCCATTTCGACCCCCCCCCCCCACTTCGAAACCCCCCCACTTCCCCCCCCTCCCACTTCGACCCCCCCCCCCCCCCCCCCCCCATTTCGACCTCGCCTCACCCCCCCACTTCGACCCCCTCCCACTTCGACCCCCCCCCCCCCCATTTCGACCGCGCCCCACCCCCCCACTTCGACCCCCCCCCATTTCGACCGCCCCCCCCACTCCGACCTGGGGTGTGCAAGCGACCGCCACGGATCCCGCAGTCTCTCTCATTCTCTCTCTCCATCTCCATCTCTCTCTCCCTCTTCTCTTTCTCCATCTCCCTCCCCCTCTCTCTCTCTCTCTCTCTCTCTCTCTCTCTCTCTCTCTCTCTCTCTCTCTCTCTCTCTCTTTATTATTGCTATTATTATAATTATTATTATAATTGTTATTATGGCGCAGGTTTTTTCCGTGCCTGGTGCGTAATAGGCTACTAATGACTAATTCCTGCTCTCATACTCTCTCTCCATCTCTCTCTCCCTCTTCTCTCTCTCCAGACAATTAAAACATTTATATACATTGAATGAATACAGACACTTCACAGATATACAGTACTTAAAATTAGAAAAATCCCTTGAGAATTGACCGAGCAATAAGGCTTTGTGCGTCCACCGAGGCGGCGCCAACACCCAGGCAGCATCGGAGCTTCCACCGGGGGTCCCCGGGCCCCGCGGACCACCGCCTGTCACCCCGCCGTTCAGTGGGCACCTGGGCCAGCCTGCCAGGCCCACCGGAGCCCCGGGCAGCCCCCTACGCCCTACTGGAGCCACTGACAGCAACGACGCGCCATTCCCTGCATTAATGATTGAATAATATCCTACAGAACAGATGAAATCACGTAGCTGTAATGTAGGCTATATTGCTGGCTTAATGTGTTAATTATCAGGAGCAATAAATATAGTCTATATATGCCTACTTGATTTAACAATAAATAGGCTCAAGAAAGTTGCAAAATTACAATGGGTCACTGTGACATGGCTTATTTATCAAATCTAATCAAAGCTTTATGGCTTTGCGTCGCTCACCGAAAGATCTGCAAACTCGGCAAGCATGTTGTGTAGAGTCTGTATAGACATAGGCCTACACCTCGTTGTGTGCTTGTAGGCCTAAATCGTCTATTTTTCGCTGTTTGGCGACCAATCCCGACCCTCCGCGGGTTCTGGCTGCACGGGGTCTGTCTTGTTATCAATCTTCGGCCAAAAACTGAAGGACATGGAATATAGGCTACTGAAAAGGCGCACCTTCGCACGACGCTAATAGGCTCTTATTAATCAGAGTTTCTGATTAATAAGAGGCTGTAGCGTCGTGCTCTATATCTCCTCTGATTCAGAGGAGATATAGAAAGGTGTGTGCGTGTGGGGACTGAACTGGACCCTCCTGTCTATAGGCTACTTTCCTGTGCGTCTTTGACCTACTGTACCAACCACAGAAGCCTACCACACACACAGACACACTCCCTGGGTAGGTCTGTTATTGAGCTGGCCATATAACAGTAACGCATTGTACTTTTTCTTGGAGTAGGCTATTTGCTTTATTCAATCATACATGCATTTTGCACCAGTGCTTATTACTGCCTATTTTGCTTAGGCCTATTTAATATGCAATGAATTAATTAAACGGGTATAGGGATTAATGGCATCAATGGACTGTTACTGTATATGGACAGCCTTAAGCAGAGGACACATTTCTTTATGGCTGCTTTTCAACCAGTGGTCCTTGAGGGGATCCCAGGTGGTCCCCAGCTAAAGAGTTGTGGACCACCTTATATCTGTAACTAAAATGAAACCAAATGGACCCACCCGTTAACTGTAAGCATAAAACGAATTGACGGTATAGCTGGCACGGAGCGCGACGCGTCTGTCTGTCTGTCTGTCTGTCTGTCTGTCTGTCTGTCTGTCTGTCTGTCTGTCTGTCCGTCCATCACAGCGGCGCTCTCTCTCTCTCTCTCTCACAGAATGGAAACGACAGTTACCATACTACCAGACCAGTAACGACTCATCGAGAGAGGGAGAAGTTCATATATAGAGGATACAGCCAAAAGCGACCTGATCATTTAGTTGACAGCGCCATGCAGCCGTTAACTGCTGCTGCTTATTTATTTAGGAAAAGAAAAAAATGACAGAAAGAGAGAGAGGGAGAGAGCGATCGATCCACTCCCAGCCAGTGTGCATAAAGTTCAAGTTCATTTAGGCCTACGTGTATATTCGTTTTTCCCGAGGGGCGATTTGGTTGCAGCAATAGGCCTACATAACTTAAGAGCGCAAATGTGTGTGTGCGTGCGTGTCTGTGCGTGCGTGTGTGTGCGTGCGTGTGTGCGTGTGTGTCCAGAAACGTTTTGGAAACGCCACCTTAATTGTCTTCTTGGCTTGCGATCATAAATAGCCTACGAATAACGAAACCACCAGCAAAATATCCTATCAGATAAATTAAGGGGACTGGGGTAAAGGGATATAAGAAATTGTCCATTTTAGAAGTATTTAAGCATTTTTGTTCGTTTAATGCACTTGTAGGCTTATATGGAGCGATTGGAGCCTATTAGGCTATTTTATAGGCCTATGGGCCGTCAGGCGCACAAATATGGATTGTTTATGTGATGATGATAATGATATAGATATAGGCCTAATGCAACAGCGCGACAATAGGTGCATTTACATGACCAATCTGATCTAAATAAAGACAGACAGACAGACAGACAGACAGACAGACAGACAGACAGACAGACAGACAGACAGCGTTGTGCACAACTGTGCGACTTGTCAGTAGCTATATATTCCATGTCCATCAGTTTTGGGCCGACGATATCATTTGATAACAAGACAGACCCCAGCCAAACTGCGAAAAATTGCCGATCTACAAGCTCACAAAGAGGTGTGTCTACAGACTACACAACATGCATGCTTGCGAGTTTGCAGATCTGGTGAGCTACCCAAAGGCATACTATAAAGCTTTGATTAGATTTGATTAAATAAGCCATGTCACAGTGACCCATTGTAATTTGGCAACTTTTTTGAGCCTATTTATTGTTAAATCAAGTAGGCGTATAGACTATATTTATTGCTCCTAATAATTAACAAATTAAGCCAGCAATATAGCCTACATTACAGCTAGGCCTACGTGATTTCATCTGTTCTGTAGGATATTATTCAATCATTAATGCGGGGAATGGCGCGTCGTTGCTGTCCGTGGCTCCAGTAGGGCGTAGGGGGCTGCCCGGGGCTCCGGTGGGCCTGGCAGGCTGGCCCAGGTGCCCACTGAACGGCGGGGTGACAGGCGGTGGTCCGCGGGGCCCGGGGACCCCCGGAGGAAGCTCCGATGCTGCCTGGGTGTTGGCGCCGCCTCGGTGGACGCACAAAGCCTTATTGCTCGGTCAATTCTCAAGGGATTTTTCTAATTTTAAGTACTGTATATCTGTGAAGTGTCTGTATTCATTCAGTGTATATAAATGTTTTAATTGTCCCTCCATCAAACCATCAAGCTTGAAGTAGGCCTACAGAAATAATACTAGCCCGTTACAAGATTGCGTTGAGAGAGAGAGAGAGAGAGAGAGAGAGAGAGAGAGAGAGAGAGAGAGAGAGAGAGAAAGAGAAAGAGAGAGAGAGAGAGGGAGAGAGAGAGAGAGAAAGAGAGGGAGAGAGAGAAAGAAAGAAAGAAAGAAAGAAAGAGAGAGAGAGAGATGGGGGGGAGATGCACATAAACTCA